>NC_135228.1:20854445-20918807 GCF_052324685.1 Brachyhypopomus gauderio | reverse complement strand
CCATTTCTCTCACTCACTCACTCACTCACTCACACACGCACACACACACACACACACACACACACACACACACACCCTCTCGCTGACACACTCAGGCCTTTGTAGGCAATTATATATCTGCAAAGTGCAAACCAGCCGTAATCATGGGATGTGAATGATTAAGGGGAGCGAGTCAGATGAACTTGTACAGTGAAGCATGGCGAGACCAGAGTAGCTTCCCCTAATACCAGATTAGGTGTGTTGTGAATCTGGCTTTCAGGGGGTTTTGTTCATAGGAAAAGCTTTTTCTCTGTATGCCTGAGATGAAACCTGTGTTCGTCTCCTTCAGGAAATGCTTCTTAGGATACTAATCTGGTAAAGGCGAGACTCTTGGGCATGCCAAAGACCGTGGCTTAGCTTTACAAGTGTTAACCACTCCTGCAGAGTTTGGGGGGTGGGGACCCCCATCCCTTAACACCATCATATTCCAATACACTGTAAGTGTAGGGCTTCAGCTTTCGTAATCCAGAGGTGTCAATTCCAGGTCCAGAAAGTAAAAGTCCTCACCAGGATTTTGCTCAAGCTTGCTAGATTTTCTAATTAGTGCAATCCAGGTAAAATTAGTGGAATCAACACAATCCAGGAAGCCTGAGCAAAATCCTGGTGGGGACTTTTACTTTCTGAACCTGGAATTGACACCTCTGTGGTAATCTGACGACACTGGGTCTAGTCAGAAAAACCTTTTGCCTTGACCATGTTAAGGGCCTGGAGCTCTGAGCTCTGACGCCTCCAGCAGGTCTGGACATCCAGTGCAGTCAAATACAGATTTATTTATCGTACAACAGCCTTTGTCACGAAGCGACTTTACAGATGTCCAAGACCCCAGTGAGCAAGTCAAAGTCAACTGTGGCGTAGAAAATGTGCGTAAGAGCAGAAGGAAGAACCCTGGAGAGAAACCGAGCTGAAACCCATCCTGCTCTGGTGTGAAATAGCTACATCCTCCCAACTGACCCCGCCTCATCTGCATTGGCTCCACCCCCAAGCACAGCCTAGTGCCCAAAGCGGGCATTGGCAGGTCGGCTCAGTCTCGCCACACTACATGTGGGTCGCCAGTGTCCCCACATCCGTGACCAGGCTGGGTTATTACTGCTGCATGCTGGGAGTCTCCAGCTCACCATGTGACCCGCTCAGGTCGTGCCCCATTGGTCGTGTGTGCCAGAAAAAGGTCTGGGATGAGAATGGAAGTGTTTACGAAACCACTAGTTATGGTTCGCTCAGCCCAGAAGCTACATATGTGAATATGAGGTCAAGGGGTCAGCTTTTTTGAATACCGTTTCTGGTTATTTCCAAATGCAGTATGGCTTCAAGACACAGAAGTGTTTGGCATTTAAAGGTGCTCCTTTTCCGCCCTGCTTGATTCACACACATTTCTTATTGCTGGCTTCTTGCTGTCCTGTTGTTTCAGAGCTCGCAATGACTGTGATTGCTTAGATTTTGAATTCCCCACTAGTGTTGTTGGCTGTGTGTGAGATTTCCTCCATGTGGGTGTTCAGTCGATCGCCTGTTGCCCACAAATGTTCTCTTGTTGCCGTACGACTTCTGTGGGGAAAATACGAGATTGCCTTCCCCAAGTTTAATGAGGGTCATTTCAAACCGCGGGTGCCCTTGAAACGTGCAGTGTGGAAAGAAAGACTCGGGTGCCATTAGAAAGTTCATTATTATTATTATTATTATTATCATTATGGGGTCTGGAGGAGTATCTGTAAATCGGGGCCCTTCTGTGGGGCCCTCAGTCTTAGCCGGGCTCCCCACAACACAGGGGTCATATTCCCCACTATATCTCCTGCCTGTACTAAAACGATGTGATGCGGCCATCCCATTACGGTGTTAACATAGTGTTTCTGACTGACGGGAAAACCGTTTGGTCACCGACAACGTTGAGATTGTTGCTCAAGTGGGTTGAGTGTTGCACCAGTGTGGCTATGAAGCGCCGTGCAGACTTAGATGATCGCAGCATCCAACGGTGGGCGGAGTTACAAGCGTTGGCTTGAGGCGTGTAGGCGCTTATGTAGAGGTACGGTAGGCAGCGGAGATTTACATCTTTAACACGCTGTTTTGAGCCACGCCCTGTGATCCATCTCACTCAAGGTTGGCTAATGTATTTCTTTTCTCTCCTTTCAAACGTTGGTTTTAAATTAAGACAAAGAGTAAGGAGAATGAGAAACACTGCGTCAGGACGAGGCGAAGAATTAATTATCCTTAACGAAGGTCCGCCCGAACGAGGGCGATAAACTGCAATGTTTGTGACCGGCCACAGACGGCCCCGAGGCGTAAGCGGTGGGATTTGTGGTGGTGCTGGGTGGGTTTGTGATCCTGTGCGTGTCCCCCTCCCCCCCCAGGTCCCGTTCACGCTCCCCCGGCCGGAGAGAGCGTCACGCGCGCTCCACGGACCGACGACGAGAGGAACGAGACCGCTACGCTCCCGCCTCCCGTCGCCTTGGCAACAGCCCAGGCCTTGGCAGAAAGCGCTCGAGGTCCAGATCCAGGTAATTTTATGTTTGTTGGTAACTCGGATACTGGAAAGGAAAAAGCAGATATCCTTTACCGGTCCTGTAGGGGGTATCTGAGTAATACATGTGCTCGCTTATGTGTAATAGAGCAATCAGAAAAGTAGTTCTTAATCACCCAGGCTCTCCAATTAACACGGACATGAAGTGGGTGCACGTGTTTGGCTGAACGTCTGTGAACTATCACAGCACTCTGGTGCTGCACACCAAACAGGGTATTTTATTCTGTTCTTTACTGGAGGGGAAAAAAAGCGTAAGAATAATCGCCTCTCCTCTAAGCCTTCACAGCACTGAAAGCTGCTCTGCTGATTTCCTTGTACACACACGGCAGAAATGTGGGTTTCACTCGCCTCCTGGGAGACTCTGAATCTGCAAGCATCACGCTCCTTTATCAGAGCATGAACGCACGCCGTTTTAGTGGATGCTGACCGCAGGGCTGATAACACTTCCCCGTTTGTGAATACCAAAGCCAAGCCGCTGTCGTTATAAACACGCCTGCCACGACGGGGCTGCGTCTCCCCAGCCCAGACGCACTCCGCTCGGCCCTTTTCATCCAGCCTGATCCTCGCTGCTCGGAGGGGAAGAGGAGCGATATCTCCTGATGCTTCCTAATGATGCCGTCAGTTCGGCGTTCGCCCATCTGTGTCCTGATTCGCTATTGACACGAAAGCGGTTTTAGGCTCCAGCAGGGAGCGTGTAGCGTTTGCGCTAACGTTACTGTTGCAGCCCTGGGTGGATGTGTGTGTGAACCCGGATGGATGTGTGTGTGAACCCGGGTGGATGTGTGTGTGAACCCTCACAGCACAGCACCATCCAGTTCCATCTGCAGAAAGACGGGGACAGCTGGCGATCTTGGGAACGGGCCTGTTTGGAAAGTCGGATCTGTGTGTGTGTGTGTGTGTGTGTGTGTGTGTGTGTGTGTGTGTTGAGGACCAGGATAAGCAGGAATGGTGAAGGCAGTGCTTCGGCGCCTCCATTTACATACCCACAGTGCACTAGCCCCGCCCATCTACATGCCTCCGGCCCGGCTGCCTAGCAGCTGTCACCGTGGAGACGCTCACTTGGAATCAGGACCACGAGGATGGTGAAACCTGTTGACAGCGTGCGAGAGGATGATGCCGAGCTCCTGCGCCGATCAGTCCGCCGCCCCTGGGCGTGCGCCTCCCTTCGCAAAGCCTCCTGGGACGCGGCCCACGCGGGTCTCCTCCCCCGCGCCAGGTCGTTTGTCCCTCGCTGATGAGATGAAAACAGATTCAGCGGCTCTAATGCCGGCTGTGCTGCCCGCGTGTGCTGAAGTGGAGCCCGGCCCGTTAAGCCTCATTAACCGCATTGCCACCGTAGGAATGGAGCCCCGCCGAGCTCCGGACCCGGCGCTGTCCACACACACACACACCCACCTGTGGCTTCAATCGCTGCTTCGCCCTTTCGGGGAGCGATTAGTCCTCCTGGCGTTTCCTCAGCAGAGTCACACTGGTAAAGGAGTTATTTTGGACGGTGGGATTAAGTGGGTGCTGTTTACACACTGAGCCTCCTCTGCCTTTTGGACCAAAATCACTTGTTGGGCAGAAATAGCATGTGGTATTAGAAGCTTGTTGTTGGAGAGACTTCACAGCTTGGCCAAAGTGTCACGGATTAATCCAGTACACACTTATAGCATTCTGTTCCCCCCCACCTTTCCAAAAGACCTCTGTCCTTTCTCCGGGTAATTACATATCACAATATACCGATGGCTCGACATCTCTGACTGGACCAAGGAGATCATGAGACAGGACCTAGATGATTAAACGAGACACGTCCATCTGGCCTCAACCCCAGAACACGAAAGGTCTCTCTGCTCCATGATGGCGTCCGCCACGCAGACGTGTGTCTCAGTGCTGACTGCGCGGTGCTCGCCGTGCCTGTCGCACGTCTCACTCTGCCTCTGTTGTGGCTGACCCAGAGGCCCCGGGGCCCCGGGGGCGTCTCCCCACCAGAGGAGAGGAGTGGTGGACCAGCTCTTCACGCGTCCCTTTGTGCCCGAGTGCTGCCAGGATCCTGCGTCAATAACCATCAGGTCTCTTGTACCGAGTCATGACTGCAAGAAAAAACACACACACAAAAAAAAGTGTTTTAGGTGAAGGTGAAGGTACTATTGCTCAGCGCAAGAATAAAAGAAAATGCCCAAGAGTTGTAGGAGCCGTATCTCAGCCTGGATTGAAGCCTCTCCACCACCAG
Organism: Brachyhypopomus gauderio; assembly: GCF_052324685.1. Classification (NCBI taxonomy): domain Eukaryota; kingdom Metazoa; phylum Chordata; class Actinopteri; order Gymnotiformes; family Hypopomidae; genus Brachyhypopomus; species Brachyhypopomus gauderio. The sequence goes on along the minus strand of NC_135228.1, from coordinate 20,914,047 downwards.
CCTTGGGTGTTAAGACTCAACAAGACTCAACATCCACGGGCCGAGGTGGATAGGTTTACTTCTCATTAAACAATACTGTGATAACAGATGGGACCTACATGTCTTCATACCCGACACCGTGAGATCAGATAGGTTTACCAGCTTTAGCAGTGTTCTTTGAGGGGAGGAAGGGCATCTGAACGCTGCCGTCAACTTTTGGCTCGTTACGTTTTGAACAAGGGCACTTAACAATAGCATGACAAAAATCCTTCAACCCACAGCATGCGTCACCCGAGTGTCGTACCTTCTTACGGATGTCATGTTTGATGAGTCAACCTGTGGTTCTATTTTTCGCCCGTCCTTTTCCTTATAATACCTTTGTGTCATCCAGGTCGCCCCGTGAAAAGAGGAAGAGGAAGACCTCGAGATCACAGCATCAGTCAAAAGCCTTGTCCTCTTCGCCTCCTGCCTCACCTGAAAGGGGTGGAGCATATGCCAAAGTCTCCGCCCTCACTGCCAGCTCCTCCCCAACTACTAGCCCCACCTCCAGCCTAAGCAGGTCCAGGTAAGGTCCACCTTAGTTTCGTCACATTCTAATTTCTGTCTGTAAAACTCTCATCACTGGCTTTATTAGACGTGACTTTAAGGCGTTGAGCACCTGTCTTAAAGGTGAACACCTGTCTGTGCATTTTATAGGTGTACAACTACAGACTTTCTACAGACGTTTGCGTGAAGAGTTTGTCGGCTATTCTATACTGTTTGTCACTGCACAGTTTCTGACTACAGGTTCACTACTTGGGATATTTTGTGGCTGGAGGACCCTGAGATACCAACACTCATACGGTAGTGTGTTGATGTTGGTATGAGTGTATCAGAGCTCACAACCATGCTGGATGGTTTGTGTCTGTGCCACTGATGGGTTAAGAGTAATTCATCAGCGGAGTGTATCCATCCCGCCACTGTGGCCTCAAACTAACCGTGAATGAGGAGTTAAAGACTGTTAATCCAGACCACATCTGGTAACTATGACCTCCCACTGTACATCTGTACGGCAATAACATAACTTTTCTAATAAAGAGGTTCGGTGGCCGCGTGTGTTTAAGCACATGCTGATATAAATGTCAGTTTGAAGGCTCGGTGAAAGACCAGAAGTTAGCTCTGGAGACCTGAGTGTATAGTGCAATACTTCTCACACTATGTGCGTTTGTTTTTCCTTCTGCGCATCTCTCGAGCTCTCGCCCCCAGTAGATATCCATCTCGCCGTGTTCTTGGTGGATCTCGGAGCATCATAACAAAGAGCGCTCTCGCCGCCTCGTACTTCTAAGATTAGCGTCAGGTTTTCCGCGATGTGGCAACCAGACTAATGACCTCCTGATTGAAGCGTGACGGGTTTGCGCGTGCCGAATGGCGTGCGGCGTCTGTCGGACGCGTTTGGACAGATCTCACCGAGGCAGGCAGCGGGCGAACGCACCCCAGCGCTGCTTGTTTCATACACATCACATTTTTTTTTCTTTTTTCTCGGATTCTCTCAAAGCCACGGAAAGGGCGGGAAAGTGAGAGTATTCTCTCAGAGTTCTCTCTCAAAGCACCCAACCTTTGGGGCGTTTTTTTTTCCCGTCTTTCTTTCTTTTTGTTTTATTTATGCCCTTATCACGTCTTGTTGGGGGGATGGATAAATATTTCATTGCCGTTCTTTGGTCCTCCGGTTTCTGGTCCGAGATCTGGACTTCCTCGTGTCCTTGCGCCTTTAAATACACACTAGCAGCCCCAAATGCTGCATGAGAAACGACTGCGTGGTGATGCATAACAATGTCTCTCTTTCTCTCTCCTGCTTTTTCTCTCTCTCTCTCTGTCTTTCTTTTCAGGGATAGTTCACAGGAGAAAGACAAGCCTGTCTCTTCCACCATCATTTCTTCAGTGCAATCCAAAATTACTCAGGTACGCCGCCAAAATGTGCCAAACGTCTCCGTTTGTGCGGGAAATGTGCGATGTAAAACTGCAAAGTGGCGATATAGATCACACGTGCCCGTTCGGCTGGCGACGTCTTAAACACTGCTGCGTTTAATTTACGGTGGCTTACACAGCATCACTCTGCCCCTCTCTAGTGAAACTGGAAGAATTAGGCAGTGGTGATACACAAATGACTGTCTCGACCGTGTGTGTGTGTGTGTGTCTGTGTGTGTGTGTGTGTGTGTCTGTGTGTGTGTGACTTTTTAAGGAAGAGAAAACAAGTGTTCTAGCAGGATGCTACAGTTCAGTTGTCACTCTCGACAGCTCTGCTGGTCTCTGCCATCTTCTGTTAACGAAATGCTCTGTGTGTGTGTGTGTGTGTGTGTGTGTGTGTGTGTGTGTGTGTGTGTGTGTGTGTGTGTGTGTGTGTGTGTGTGTGTGAATACCCTCCTCTCTTCCCCTGCCACAATGCTAATGTAAGGAGTGGTTGACAACTGAAAACCAAATGCAGAAAGGAAGTGAAGAAAGACAGAACGAGTGTGCACGCCCACCTAACACACACCATTGATGCGGTGTTTGCGTTCGTAAGCGGGCTCTCCCCACTGGTTACACCTCCAGTTCATCTCTTACATGAAGGGAGTGTACTAAGTGAACTAAGTGTACTAACGATTTCTTAATCCAGCCTGAAGCAATATTGCATAGAATGGAAACTTCTCATTAAACCCAACAGCTGCTGCAGAAACAGGCTGGAGACTTCAGAGAAGGCAGCTTGATAAGTGTGCACTTGTATTGATAAGTGTGCACTTGTATTGATAAGTGTGCACTTGTATTGATAAGTGTGCACTTGTATTGATAAGTGTGCACTTGTATTGATTAGTGTGCACTTGTATTGATAAGTGTGCACTTGTATTGATAAGTGTGCACTTGGTGAGCGTCTCCGTTCCTTCAGCTCCAGAAAGTACCATGATCCAGTATCATTGCTTAGCTCACCTCTGCTACACCTACAGCGATTTCAACCCATTTGGGCAACACGGTGGCTCGGTGGTCAGCACGCTTGCCTCTCAGCACTGGGGTCTTGGGTTCAAGTCCCTATCTGACTGGAGTTTCCATGTTCTCCCCGTGTCTGCGTGGGTTTCCTCTGGGGTCTCCGGTTTCCTCCCACAGTCCAAAGACATGGAGGTGAGCAGGGTACCCGCGGGTCCTTAAAAAGTCTTAAAATGTCTGGAATTTTATGAGGGGAGGCATTAAATTATTATAAGTGTGTGTTGTTCAGTTGTTCTGGCGCGACGTGAACTTTGCCGAATCTAGCGCTAATGCAGAAAATAACCGCTCCAGGGTCCTAGTGCTAGATTCCTAGCGTTGGAGTATACGGCCTCAACAACGTCAACAATTTTCGTTCGCCAAACCCCCCCCGTCAACGATGTGGAACACACCTGCATCCCCGGTAATAGTATTATTTTTTCTTGTGAGAGGTATTAAAAAGGTCTTAAAAGTCATTGAATTTGAGATTTAAAAATGTGCAGATACCCTGGGTGAGGTTAACTGGCAGTCCCTGACACATTCTCCCTAAGTGTGTGTCTGTGTGTCAATAAAAAACAGTTGTCTGAGTGTCTGTGCATGAATGTGTGTGTGCTTGTCACTTTGGTTTGTGCTTGGGTCTGTCCTCTCTCCCCTTCCTGTACCCAATTCAGTCCCCCAGGGGACTGTAGAGAGTACGCTGTGCGCAATTGGCTGCCGCTTCTCGCCGGTGTGTGATTGGTCGTGTAAGACCAGCGTTGAAGTTGTAAAGCGACCTTGGGTATCTTGAAAAGCACTATATAACTTGAACATTCATTCATTCATTCATTTGTCAAACTGGGGCTTTTCCAATAAGCGAGAGCACGAGAACACAGCAACAGGGGAGCCAGCACGCTGGGGGGGGGTTGATGAAGAGCTGTATGGCCACTGACGTGCTGCTCCCACATCATTACCTGCCTTCGACTCTCCCTGACGTTCAAAGGGTGATTGGAATGATTCATCTGGGCTTCTTCTACATGGGTGGCATGGAGCGTGGGTGGGTGACTGATGGCTTGATGACGTGCACTTTATGAGGGAGAATGGAGCAAGTTCCAGAAGATTATGAATTTATCGTTGGTTTGCAGTGCAGGCCAGAGGGAGTAAAAGACGGAGTGAGTGAGACGGAGTGAGAGAGTCTGGGTGGTGTTTGAGGTGAGCTCAACGACTACACCTCCTCTCTCTGCCTCCTGAGCTGCATGACTAGGTCATAACGCATGACGCCAAGGGTGAAAAAGTTTCGGGATGGGGGGATGAAATTGCCATGGGATAATTCCACTGGCTAAGGATCGAGCTGCGGATTAAAGATGGAGAGAGGGGATTTCTCAAAGCAAAGCACATTTCCAAGATCCGTGACTAACTTATCGGCGAGCGCCGTACTTGCAAATCGCGGGCAAATCAGGCAGTTTGACTGGTGAGAGCGTCAGTATAGCGGGTAACACCTCGTATGTCTCCTGCTGGAGGAGGCCAGTGTTTCAGGGGAGCCGCTAAAGTTGTTCGTCCGTCAAGAAATTGGTTTACAAACAGCTACACCTCTGGGTCCTCTGGCCATCGTGAGATCAGATGGTGGCCAGCTGGGCTTTTGTAATCCAGTGTTGATCACGGAGGAGGTTTCTTCCACGCGTCAGGGTAATCTGCTCGGGTCAGTCTCAATGGCTGACTGTGGCGTGAGGATCCTTTTATCCGCTGCTAAGTGCTGCCATGCTAATGTGGGATTAGCGTTCTCTGATCAGCGCTCTCCACCACCAGCCTTGGGCTTTGGCTCCATCACCATCTCTCTGATGCTCTTCCCTCCCCTTCTCTCTCTCTCTCTCTCTCTCTCTCTCCCCTCCATTTCCTCTTTCTCTGTCACTTTGCTACCAGCGCTTTTGCTTCTGTAGGGGCTTCTCTGAGAAGACTTTTTGTGTTTTTATTTATTTATTTATTTTCATCAGCTAACCACATAAATTTCAGGCAATTTGAGGGGGGAAAAAAACTCGGACCCTAGAGTTTTGTGCAGGAAAACACCTCACATAACCACCTCATCTTGTGTTGCTGTATGTTGTTTACTGCTAGGGGTTGTTGTTCTCTTCACTAATTCACACATTCTCTCTCTGGTTTAGTTGTGTGCGTCTCCCCTCTTGGTGCTGTCTGTCTTTAATGTCTCCTTCTCACTACGCCGCTCCTCCAAAGAGTTCTGTTACTGCAGCTCTTTCTTCTATTTATACGTTTCCCCATTTTTTCTCTTCTTTCCTCTTTCCTTTATCTCCGTCTTATGCTTTTGTCTGGTTTCATAAACTAGGTTGAATATTATTGTTTCCAGGCCAGGCCGGTTGGGGGGGGGGGGGGGTGTTTCTCCTACTTGGCACATTTTTCTCTGTTGTATTTTGTACATTTCTCTCCTGCTGTAACAGCACAGCCAACTCAGGAATAGCGCTTGCTGATGAGGTAATCGTTGAATCGGGCCTGTTGGAGCACAGCGTGCGGAGCTGTGCTCCACGCAATTGAGTGTTTTCCTTCTCCAACACACCTCATCAACTCTAGAGCAGCTGTTTAATTGGTTCACCAATTGGACCAGGTGGGCGTCTTGGAGCAGGAAGCCGGTGAGGGATGTCAGTGGTGTGCGACCCGGACTAGAAAATGCAGGAGCACCTTCATTGCTGCCCAATTTGCTAGTTGGTCCTATTTCAGCGGACCACACTGCAAGGTAGTCGAGCCTCTCCTGGACGACACCGAAGAACCGTTCGCATCGGCATCCTCTTACGGGGGAGATTGGCACCGCCCGTAAAGCTCCCTTTAAGAATATAAACGGGCTGGCATCAAGACGCTTTATTGCATAAAGCACATAAGGAGGATCATCCTTCCTCTGTCTGCTTAAGGGATTCGGAGGGATTCTCCACCAGAGGAACCGTCCCGCAGCTGGGAGACGTATCTGGTCTGCCATCACATTACTGGTCTTCTCCCAGCAGCTCGGCCCCCTCTCCAGCTCTTTAATGGTGCTGCTCCGGCAAGGGTAGAACCATCTCTGAGATGAGATGTTCTGGAGCCAAATGAGAACATCACCACAACATTTGGTTTTACCTGGGGCCAATGGACCCAACGATGTTGTTTTTCTCTCACATGGCCTTAGTGCGTTAATATATTTCCTCAGCTGCTTTGGGTGTTCATATGCTTTTCAGTGCGTCATAAACCGCCATGTCCACCGCTTCCTGCTGAAGGTCCATTTGTTGCTCTGAAGTACTCTTTTTTAAGCATGACCAACATGTAGCCCTGAAAACTTTGATAGAAATAGCAGTTGGATCTCTGTCTAAACTGTTATAAAAGGCGTCGAATGACAGCAGGAAAGTTGTTCACCTTTGCACCGACTGACTGAATGCGGCTGACATGACCGTTGAGTTTTTGAAAGGTTGACAAGCTTCCCCTTCGCAAAACCCTCTCGCTGAAGCTCTTGACAGACAAACTGAAAAACAAATATACATTTTCCAACAGGGCTTCTGGAGTCACCTGGCAGGTAGTCGGAGCGCAAGGTTTAGGGCATTTACATCACACTGCACACTAATGGCCTCAGGTGTTTCTCCTGGTGACGAGCTTGGTAAGAACTTATCTTCGCTGCTGCTCCATCACTGCATCTCGGCTGCCTTGTGCATTTCAGGTGCCTTGATCTCCAGAAAGATCTCCCCAGCAGCCTTTTTTGAGCAGCTTGCTATCGTCCCATTGTGAAGCCTGGGTGTATCATTGTGTTTGCAGGAATGGGTCAGACCAGCGTACCAACTGCATACATTTGAGAATAATAATAATAATAATAATAATAAATTTTATTTGTTTGGCGCCTTTCATGGCACTCAAGGTCACCTTACAAAATTGAAACAAAATTAAAACATACAATAAATATAAAATTCTAACACAACAACAGAGATAAAATTACATTTGTTAAAGTGAAAAAGCCAGTTTGAACAGATGAGTTTTAAGAGCAGTTTTGAATTCTGAAATAGAGTGCAATGTTCGTATGTGTGTGGGGAGTGTGTTCCAAAGCTTTGGAGCAACATGGGAAAAAGCCCTTGCGCCCATTGTGCGGAGATTAGCAGTTGGTTCTACCAGGAATCCTGCAGAAGAGGAGCGCAGAGTGCGGGAGGGAGTGTAAAACTGAAGGAGATCTGTAAAATAGTCAGGTGCCAGGTTGTGAAGTGCCTTAAATGTCAGTAACACAATTTTAAAACTGATCCGTTGTGATACTGGGAGCCAGTGTAACTGGATAAGCAGGGGTGTGACGTGCTCGGTGGACTTGGTGCGTGTAATTATCCGTGCTGCTGAATTCTGTATAAGCTGAAGTCTTTGGATGAGTTTATTTGGAAGGCCTGGCAGTATTGCATTGCAGTAGTCGATCCGTGATGTAACTAATGTATTGACTAGTATTTCTGTAGAGTGTTGTGATAGGATGGGCCTTAATCTGGAGATGTTTCTCAAGTGGAAAAAAGCAATCCGGGAGGTATTGTTTATGTGAGTGGAAAAAGAGAGCGTGCTGTCCAAAATCACACCAAGATTTGTAACATGAGTGGAAACAGGTACAACATCCTCAGCAATGGAAAGTGAACTAATGGTATTTTTTGCGAGTGAAGCTTTGGATCCAATAAGAAGTATCTCGGTTTTCTTACTATTAAGTTTCAAGTAATTTTTTGTCATCCATGTGTGCACATCACGGAGACAGGCAAGCAGATTATTTGGGAGAGTAGTGGAATTAGGATTAGTGGATACATAAAGCTGTGTATCATCAGCGTAACAATGAAAATGAATGCCATAATGACGGAAAATATTGCCAAGTGGTAGAAGGTATATGTTAAACAGGAGCGGTCCCAATACTGAACCCTGTGGGACTCCACTACAGACTGTTGAGCAGTCTGACCTGTGGTTCTGGATCTGAACAAACTGTGTCCTGTTGGTAAGGTAGGAAGCAACCCATTTATAAACTGTACCTCTGACCCCAATGCTAGCCAGGCGATCCATGAGAAACCGATGAGATATGGTATCAAAGGCAGCAGTGAGGTCAAGGAGAATAAGCATAGAAAGTAAGCCAGAATCAGCTGCTCTCAGGAGGTCGTTGGTTACCTTGACTAATGCAGTTTCTGTACTGTGCTTACAACGGAACCCAGATTGGAACCTTTCAAAAAGATCATTTTTATGAAGGTAAAACTGGAGTTGAGCTGCAACTACCTTTTCAATGATTTTGGAGATGAATGGCAGATTTGAGATTGGTCGGTAGTTATTTAAGTCCGAGGGGTCTAAACCAGGTTTTTTGAGAGTAGGTCGGATTACTGCAACTTTCAGTGAAGGCGGAACTATACCAGTGATCAAGGAAGCGTGAATAATTCTAATTATGATGGAGATGATTGAAGGCAAACAAGCCTTTAGTAATGATGTGGGAATCGGGTCCAGACAACATGTCGATGTATTTGATTTGGAAATGAGTTCCAGTATATGACTTTCAGTAGGAAGACTAAAGTCACATAAAACAGATGGTGAGAACAGTTCTGTAATACTTGCTGACAGTAAGTTAGACTGTGCAGTCATTTCCGATGATATTTGTTCATGGATAGTAGAAATGGCCTTGATTTGGACTAACCTACTATGTCCCACGAAATGAAATGTCTTGTTTAAAGACACACATATATATATTTCCCTCTGTTGGATACCTCTCTTAAATTAGCTGTGTGAGTACATTTCCTTGGATAGACTGGGTTTGAAGCGGTTATGAGCCTTTTTCGGTGGCATTGTGCAGGGCGCTTTATTCAGGCTCTCTGAACACGTCTTCTAGGGTTCTTTTCTAGTTAGCATAGCACATAGAAGCTAAAGCTTCCTTATTCTGTCTCCAGTGATGTTCCATACCATCTATGAATGCAGTGTTTCTCTGAACTGAATGGTCCTAACTGTTCAAAGCCATCGAACCAGTTCTTTTGGGAAGCTGACCATTTTTCAACCTACTTTGGCCTCAGTTCTGCTGAAGTCTACTGAAATACAGGAACTAGTGCAGATACCTAGAAGTGCAAAATAAGTATAAGACAGCAAGAAGTGCAAGAACATACAATACTAGAAAATAAGTGCTAGTTTCAGCTAGTCAGTAGAAACAATGTTAGTAATCCATTCTCATAATCAGTGCTCAGTATTTTTAAAATATTCCACAAATTGATGAATCTTCAGTCTGCATTTGTAAACTGCAGGGACAAACTCTGTTGTCCATGACGTCTGGGAAGGCAGAATAGTCTTGATTCATGTCTTCAATGAGACTTCAAGCATGGTGTTTCTAGGGGAGCCGTATTCAGGGTTGGAAGTTCTCACGTTCACATGGGGCTTTGTCATCATGTAGGGAGGAGCTGCTCCTTTTTTGGACTTTGTAGGTGAGCAATGTGTGTTTAAATCTGATGTGGTTACTGGAAACCAGTGAAGGTGACATTGGAGCGACATGCATGAACTTCAGAAGACTGATGATGATGAAGCGTCCTTTTGCATTCTGGATCAGTGGTAGAGTTCTGGGTGGCTTCGTGTGAGAAGGGGCTGGATCCTTCATGTTACAAAGGGGAAATCTGCAAGACCGGGTCACGTTTGAACCACGAGCGGTTGGTTGAACCACGAGCGGTTGGTTGAACCACGAGCTGTTGGTTGAAACATGGTCGTGCAGTCTGCAAGGCCCCAGGTGCTGTTCTATTGAATCCTCCTCACCTGTCTATCTCTAAAGTCGATGTTGCCTCCTATCTGTGTAGTGTCTTGTTGTTGTTTTTTCATGTTCATTTGTTTAATTTAATTTAGATGAACATTGCGGTATGAATTTAATTGCCCATTACATTGCAACAAGTCATAACTCACAAGCAGTGTAATAATTATTGCTTAGATTACTGCACTGTTCACGGGATCCAGATATGCATTAATTCCTACTTGCTCCACTAATTGAGGGAATAAACTTGGACAAACTACAGTGTTGCAGCGCCGTCAGCTTTTGACACACAGACACACACTCTGCCGTCACTCTAATCCAGTGTTATGATTTCAGTCGCCAACCCCTTCAGACAAAAACAGCTGCTTTGTTTATTAGTACTCGACTGACTCTCTAGTCTTTCATCTTGACAGTCTAGATCACAGGTCATAATAAATACCACATTAAAGGTGTAATAAATCTAACCATAGTTTAGAATTTGCTTTAAAAAAAAAAACAAAAAGTTATTTCACCTAATGGGAAGGAAGGAGTCATCAATCATTTGAACAAGCCATATACTTTTATAAGCTCACCAAGCATGAGGTCTGCTAGCATTATGTCAGTTACATTGAGCTGTTTAGGCTGTGAGCACACGTCGTCTTCGATAATGGCGTCGGGTTTACGATGGCGTCGGTTTATGTGGTCACACTGTGGGAAGCGTGCGTGACCACACCGTTCTGCCTTTGTCCTTAGTGAAGAGAGCGTGTACGTCGAGGGTCCCGTGAGGGGACTTTTAAAGTGACAGGAATGTTAAAGTTTGATCGTTTTGGTGGATGTTACCTCAGCGGGGGGGGGGGGGGGGGGGGGGGGGGGGGGGGGGGGGGTTAGCGGCGGCTCGCTCGAGCGCTCTGAGACTTTAGGTGGAGGTTTTATCTGGTGCTGCTTCCGCGAGGAGAATGGGTCACATTTAAGGAGTTTTCAGGAGCAGGCGAGGGTGTAAGCCCTCAGCAGCAGGCCCACCACAGGCTGTATTATCAGAACGGAGAGCCCTGTGATGGGCGGGGCTACTGAGGGGCGGGGCTACATCAATTCACTGCCCTACGCTTGTTTCTCTGACTCTGTAGGAGCGCACTGCTCATGCACTGCCTGCTAATGCCGTTGTAGTGCAGCTGTTACTGCAGGACTGGGACTGTTTGCAGTGCACACCCTCCTTCCCCACTGCAGTGTGCACCAATGCATCTCTCTCCTGCCTCCCGTGTGTGTGTGTGTGTGTGTGTGTGTGTGTGTGAGAGAGAGCACGTGTGTGCGCCTGTGTTTTGCCTTTGCTTTACTCATTTATATGTTTTATGATCCTTTCTGCTGGGCCTTTATTGGAGTTTTGTGGGTCGATGTCTCCGGCCGGCCAGTGTGCGTCAGCCGTGTGCAGCAGCTCTGCTCAGAGACGGTGACACGTCTCCTGTAGGCGGCTCACAGCTCCCTCACCGGGGCTGCGTGTCCGCCTCTCCCCCCGCTGTGATGTGTGGTCTCGAGGCTGGTGCAGAACAAACAGGTCCGGTGAGCGGGTCCGGTGAGCAGGGCCGTCAGCGGGCCGGGCCAGGTGCTGAAGGGTCCTCGCTCAGATGGGCAAGGGGATACATTAAGCTGTCAGTGCTGAAACATGACCCACATCGCGGCCTGAGTGAAGGAGATTGCGCAGTCGTAGGTGTGTGTGTGCGTGTGTGTGCGTGTGTGTGCGTGTGTGTGCGTGTGTGTGCGTGTGTGTGCGTGTGTGTGCGTGTGTGTGCGTGTGTGTGTGTGTGTGCGTGTGTGCGTGTGTGTGTGTGTGCGTGTGTGTGTGTGTGCGTGTGTGTGTGTGTGCGTGCGTGTGTGTGTGCGTGCGTGCGTGCGTGCGTGCGTGCGTGCGTGCGTGCGTGCGTGCGTGTGTGTGTGTGTGTGTGTGTGTGTGTGTGTGTACGTGGGGGGTGACATGGCCTGTCTCCAGGGCATTGCACATCAGTCACGACCCGGTAACACGACCTGTGTTCTAGCGTGCCAACTGTCCTTCTGTAATAATGATGCTGTGATGATTGTGTGTGTGTGTGTGTGTAAGGTGCTGCATACATGGGTCTAATGAGAGCAGAAGGCTTGGCCAGTGTGTGTGTGTGAGAGTTGGGCTGTGTGTGTGTGTGTGTGTGTGTGTGTGTGTGTGTGTGTGTGTGTGAGTTGGGCAGTGTGTGGCTGCTGGCCGCCGTCACGCTGCCCCCGAGGCTCGTGTCATTACATGGATTACCATCCCACATCCAGCACACAGCAAATCTGCAGTTTGAATGGCACTCATGTGTCTGCATGGACTGCGTGTGTGTGTGTGTGTGTGTGTGTGTGTGTGTGTGTGTCTGCGCTTTTATCTGCTCTCTTACACCTCGTCACACATCTCTTCACTTCTCTCCCCTCTCCTACAGGACCTCATGGCTAAAGTCCGAGCGATGCTGGCAGCGTCCAAGACCCTGCAAGCAAACCCCACCTAAGGGAGGAGAGACGGTGGAGAGGCCAACACCGCCCTACCGGGCCCCACCGGCCCCCGCCTGCCCCGCGGGACGCTGTGGAACGTCCTGGAGCTCGCGTGGCGCCCCTCTGAGCGAGCTTTTATCCCTTTGTGTTTGCTATTTTGGATCTTATGTTACGGATGTGTTTTATTTTGTGAACCGGAGCAGTATCCGTGGACCGGGCTTAGCCACACGGTTCCTCCTCAGCGAGCGTATGACACACCAGGACATGCAGAAACCCCATTTGGCTCCTGTTTCTCTCCCCTCCCCCTCCATTTTCTTCCGGAAGGCGCCACAATAACAAAATATGAAAAACAGACAATAATTTACATTTTCTGCATTCTGCAAAAACCAATTCAAATTTCCGTCTAAATTGATGACCAAGCTCCCTCTAGTATGACAGTGACTGGGTTGCTCTGGAGGCCGTTACACCCTTCTGTGAAGGATAATGTTTATTCTGTCTTTAAATGGAAAAGGAAATCTCTCTTTGCCTCTCAGCTCAGTCTGCGGCCTCCTGCCTGCTCTCTTCCGTCGGCCTGCTCTCGCTTCTCGTCTCTTATTTACTTTTAAATGATGTGGCCTTCACCTGCTGCGTTCGTCCTTTGTTACTCCGGGTTACTTTGCATCTGCTTTGTAAAAGACCGTCAATAAAAGACAAATCCAGAACTGTTGCGTGTCCTGATTCCTCCACTGTCTGTGTGTGCGTGTCTGCTTATGACCTCATTTCCTGCAGCTGTGAGCTCTGACTTCGAGCCTGCACCGTCATCACGTGCCACTCCAGCCCTCTTCCCTCTTTCGGGTCGTCCTCCAGGCATGAGCACCGTGAGTGGAAGCCGGACAGCTGCGGGACTTGGACGGGTATCCAGGGTCCCGCTCCTCGTGAGCCGGCGATCCGCGGGACTCCCAGGAGCCTTGAGCACTCTGGGGGTGCACGTCACACCCGCACCACACGCCTTTTGTAATCCACTCTCTTTTGACAGTTTTCCTGCATTGCCTTATAGAGTTTTTTTCTTCTATACTCTGGAGACGAGGAAATCGCTTGATCCTAGTGCGGTTTGGCTACGGAAAGTCATTGGACTGCAAAAACTTAAATAAATTGCTGCAAGCCTACAATAAGTGAACAAGTAATTTTGCTGGAAGCAAATAAAGTTTATGGTCCATCTGGTTTACTGAAAGAACAATGGTTCTTTGTGAAGAGCTGAGAGCTTTTGCACCATCACAATTTTTGTGCTGGTGGTCTTTTTTTTTTGTTGTTTTTTATTTTGTTTTCTGTTCCGTGATTCTAACAAGCTTATTTCTGTGTAGTCCCGAACCTCCACATGACTAACACTGGTCATTAACATTCTGAAGTGTCATTCATTTGCATCATAAAAAGTTCTCATTTGTGAATTGATATTATTTGTTCTGTATTTTGACATTTATATAATAACTATATTTTCTGTCAGCTGCAGTCCCAAAGAGAACCCATGCTTTTTAGCATTTCAAAAGGCAGTTGACAAATGCCGTGTGCATTATACTTTAACATCCAAATGTTGTTAATCCTCAAAACACATTTATTTACAAATAAATATTATTCACTTTAAATACATCTGTACACCTGCAACATGATGAAACAGGAATAGTGCATCGTATTTGTTGGGAAACTTGTTCAAGGGGAGAGTGGAGATTGCTGAATAGATCTGGAGACGAATTAAGTACTTAAGGGTGGAGTACTGTACTGGAGACGGGTGGAGGAGTATTTGAGGGTGGAGTACTGTACTGGAGACGGGTGGAGGAGTACTTGAGGGTAGAGTACTGTACTGGAGATGGATGGAGGAGTACTTGAGGGTGGAGTACTGTACTGGAGACGGGTGGAGGAGTACTTGAGGGTAAAGTACTGTACTGGAGACGGGTGGAGTACTTGAGGGTGGAGTACTGTACTGGAGACAGGTGGGGGAGTACTTGAAGGTGGAGTACTGTACTGGAGACGGTTGGAAGAATACTTAAGGATGGAGTACTGTACTGGAGACGGGTGGAGGAGTACATGAGGGTGGGGTACTGTACTGGAGCGTTGGAGGAGTACTTGAGGGTGGAGTACTGTACTGGAGACGGGTGGAGGAGTACTTGAGGGTGGAGTACTGTACTGGAGAGTGTTGGAGGAGTACTTGAGGTTGGAGTACTGTACTGGAGAGTGTTGGATGAGTACTTGAGGGTGGAGTACTGTACTGGAGAGTGTTGGAGGAGTACTTGAGGGTGGAGTACTGTACTGGAGACGGGTAGAGGAGAACTTGAGGGTGGAGTACTGTACTGGAGAGGGTTGGAGGAGTACTTGAGGGTGGAGTACTGTACTGGAGAGGGTTGGAGGAGTACTTGAGGGTGGAGTACTGTACTGGAGAGGGTTGGAGGAGTACTTGAGGGTGGAGTACTGTACTGGAGAGGGTTGGAGGAGTACTTGAGGGTGGAGTACTGTACTGGAGAGGGTTGGAGGAGTACTTGAGGGTGGAGTACTGTACTGGAGAGGGTTGGAGGAGTACTTGAGGGTGGAGTACTGTACTGGAGAGGGAGGAGAACTTGAGGGTGGAGTACTGTACTGGAGAGGGTTGGAGGAGTACTTGAGGGTGGAGTACTGTACTGGAGAGGGTTGGAGGAGTACTTGAGGGTGGAGTACTGTACTGGAGACGGGTGGAGGAGTACTTGTGGGTGGAGTACTGTACTGGAGAGGGTTGGAGGAGTACTTGAGGGTGGAGTACTGTACTGGAGAGGGTTGGAGGAGTACTTGAGGGTGGAGTACTGTACTGGAGAGGGTTGGAGGAGTACTTGAGGGTGAAGTACTGTACTGGAGAGGGTTGGAGGAGTACTTGAGGGTGGAGTACTGTACTGGAGACGGGTGGAGGAGTACTTGAGGGTGGAGTACTGTACTGGAGAGGGTTGGAGGAGTACTTGAGGGTGGAGTACTGTACTGGAGACGGGTGGAGGAGTACTTGAGGGTGGAGTACTGTACTGGAGAGGGTTGGAGGAGTACTTGAGGGTGGAGTACTGTACTGGAGAGGGTCAGTGCAGAAGGCCGGTGTGAAGAGCGCCACTACATTCTTCTCCCGTCCTCTTAAACACGTTATTGATTTTAGACCAGCGTTTTCCTTGTTTCCTCAAGACAAATGTTTTTTAGTTAGTTTTTTTCTTCACCTGACAGCGTGGTGCTTGTGAACCACTTTAACTTCCTGCATGTAAAATATCTTCTGGTCTTCGCAGGTAGTTCACAGGATGGATCTATACTGGTAATTAACTCAGCGTTCTCATTAAGTAAAAGGCTTTTAGTCATGGTGCGGCACAAGCTGGAAGTCTCTAGTGGGCTTTTGGGGAGAGTAGTGGGGGGGGCTCACCTGTGTTGACCTGCTGTCTTGGAGCTGGGTTCAGAGCAGCTAAAGACCCTCAGCGGTGGGTCCTCTCCGTCAGAGTCCTGCTTCTGCCACCATGCCAGTCTACGTATTTACTCAGCTGTACTGAACAAACAGATGCCTCGTTTTTAGGGGAGACAAAGTTTTAATTGTGTTTGGTTCACGATTTCTCTGATGGCCCCTGCCTTAATGCGAGTGCCTGACGATGCATGAAATCACGCGTTTATACTCAATTAACTGTGCCTCGTATCAGCTGTGCCGATCCTGTTCCGAGCAGCTGCACGCCGCCCTAAACTCCATCTCCTCATGTTGGCCGGCTCTTTACGAGCTGATGCGACGCGTCTGGGCCGTATCGGAGTTTGGAGCAGTAGCAGGGGAGAACGTGAAGGTGATTTTTCAAGAATAATTTTTTTTTCTTGCTCATTTTATCTGGGTTTTTTAAATCTCACAGACTCCCACCTGTCACAGCAGAAGGACCATGAAGAGCTGGAAGATCTTCCCATCACGGCCTCAACTGTTCCACAGACTCGCCGCACGGTTCACCCTTCGCAAGATTTCTACGCCGTCTACGGGCGTCCGTCCAAATGGATCCGGTCATGCACGCAGACGCCGAGCCCCGTGGAGAGAATGTGACAACAGTCCGTCATGCCAAGTGGGGGCGTAGGGAGGGTGGGGGTTTCAACTCCATGCGGTTAAAGTGAGACGTGTGATTGGTCCCCGTTGCGGTTTTCTCCACCCTCCTCTTCGTGCCCGACCGCCCCAGCCATAGGAACCAAGCCAGACAAAATACGCCCCGCAAACATGAAAGCTTGAGGGGATTCAGATCTGGCAGCAGCTGGAACGGATAAGGAAAGCGCCAGTGGTCAGTGCTGTGGGATCTACTCTCCCCTCATGTGGCTCTGGCATGCCAGCGTGTCCTCTTTTCCGACTCTTGTAAATTGTGGCAAAAACCTCTACAGCTCTTTGAGGTTCCCGCAATGTAGGAGATTCCCTCCCCGATTCATTAGTTTGTTTATGTTCTTAAAACAACCATCATTATCTAGAAAAAACATGCTTGAAATATGTGTGTGTGAGTGTGTGTGTGTGCGCAATCATTAAAATCGGAAAGATGCTGTATTAATGGAAAAAAAACAGCCACTGCTCCAGTTTGGTGTTAAGGTGAATCGTTCGTCCCTTTCCTGTTCAGTTTGGGTGGGTTCTGCAGCTGGGTTCGGTGATTGAAAGTCCAATGTGGGATAAGACCCAAGGATCCAAAGTGTGTGCTTAACTAGGGGGCTGTTTATCTGCTCTGGACTGGAGACACATTCTTCACCTCTTATCTTTAGTAGGTGCCGTGCATTAGTTTAACAGTGGTGGCACTCTTAGAAGATTATAGCTGCAGTAATAAAGGAACTGAACGTTTGTGTCTTTTGCCTTTACACGAAGACACATTGACTGCATGTCAGACATTTCAGCTTACGTCCCCATTCGTAACTTCTTCACTCTCGTACAAATCGAATGTGCGTTGTTTTGCAGTTGTAACACCTGAAAGATTTTTAAATCCTAATAGTAAATGTAGCAGAACTCCTCCAAAGAATTCCATCAGTCAGACGACTCCTCCCCCCACTCGCTCCCCCCCCGTGTTTGACATCGCTCCCTTCGTCCGGGTGGAAACGGCGTCAACGTCACACTGGTCGAGCGACAGCAGAGAGAGAGACTGACTGTGCTGTGGTGGGAGATCAATCTGTGTTCAGAACATCACCTGTGACTGGGAGTCTGTGTTCAGAACATCACCCGTGACTGGGGGCCTGTGTTCAGAACATCACCCGTGACTGGGGGCCTGTGTTCAGAACATCACCCGTGACTGGGGGCCTGTGTTCAGAACATCACCCGTGACTGGGGGCCTGTGTTCAGAACATCACCCGTGACTGGGGGCCTGTGTTCAGAACGTCACCCGTGACTGGGGGCCTGTGTTCAGAACGTCACCCGTGACTGGGGGCCTGTGTTCAGAACGTCACCCGTGACTGGGGGCCTGTGTTCAGAACGTCACCCGTGACTGGGGGCCTGTGTTCAGAACGTCACCCGTGACTGGGGGCCTGTGTTCAGAACGTCACCCGTGACTGGGGGCCTGTGTTCAGAACGTCACCCGTGACTGGGGGCCTGTGTTCAGAACATCACCCGTGACTGGGAGCCTGTGTTCAGAACATCACCCGTGACTGGGGGCCTGTGTTCAGAACATCACCTGTGACTGGGACACTTGGAACAAATGGATCTATAGCAGGAGCACTCCTGGACACGCACCTGGACACGCTCCTGGACACGCACCTGGACACGCTCCTGGGGCAGTCATGGCCTAGTGGTAGGGAACTGGTCTTGTGAACGGAGGGTCGTGGGTTCAATTCCCAGACCTGAGGCCATGACTGAGGTGCCCTTGAGCAAGGCACCTAACCCCAACTGCTCCCCGGGCGCCGGGCTAGGGCTGCCCACCGCTCTGGGCACGTGTGATCCACAGCCCCCTAGTAATCACTAGTGTGTGTGTGTGTGTGTGTTCAAACTGCACAGATGGGTTAAATGCGGAGGACAAATTTCGATTGTGGTGTAAAAATCTCAATTGACAAAATATGGCACATTTTACATTTTACCTGGACACGCTCCTGATATTGAACATGTGTGACTGACTCCCACCCAAACCTCCCAGTCTACTCCTACATCACTCCAGCAGAACTGCACATAGTTGTGCAAGCAAGAAAAATCCAGATTTAACCCAACATGAACTTACATGAATTAAATGTACACACATTTTTTTTGATGAAAGCCGTGTGGGTGGAACCGGCGAAGAGGAGAAATGCTAGTACATGCACACGCTGAAGTCACTAATTATTCATACTTTGTACATGCATATTGTGTGCCCACAAGACCAACATTAACCTAATTAGAAAGCAGTAACAGATTTAGGGTCCCTATGGAATTAATTATCAGGTTTAGTTTGAGCAAAGGAATTACTAAATTGTGAGGTGACACCACACATGTAAGACGTGCATTAATTCAGACTTCTTATACGAGTATTTCCTAAGAGAACCTTTTTTCAATCTAATCCGTCCAGTCTCTTATATGTAAAAGGATAGGGCAGAGAGACTTTGTAGTTCGATCACACACCCGAGATTCCAGGTCTCCTCTCTCTCCTCCGCTCATTCACAGCAGGTTGGGCAGTGGAACTCTGCCTTTGATGCCCCCGTGTGTGTGCACAGCCCTCCGTGTGGATATTGACTCGGAGCAAGCGTGCCTCCGGGCTCTCTCTGCCCTGACCACTGTACAGCTACACCCGGGCTGGTCCTCCCCTACCTCCCCTCGGTCGTAGAGATGAGAGCCTGCCCTCATGAGAAGTTCAGCCAGCAGGCCAGTGTCTGTTTAGGTGTAGGCATGGTGGGGGTGGTGGGGGTGGGTGGAGTGTGCATTAGAGCACAGCTGAGGGAGGGGGGTATATTGGGTTCCAAGTTCTGCAGAGGAAATGCCTCTCAAAATAATGCAGTTGAACAGATCCGTTGTGTATGTCTCTCCCTATTACATTTGTGCAATTGCCCAATGTGAGATAACTTTTTATCTCCTGGAGGGTAACTTTTAGCAAAGGTCAGGAAAAAGTTTTTACTGTTGAGCATAATTTTCACCATCTGGCCAGGTGGTTTGGGTTTTACTACTCTGCTGTAGACCAGCAAGGCCCCGAAAGAGGAAGGAATATTAAAAGATTAATATATGGTTATGAAACTTGGGGTCTTGTATGTCTGCATTTTGAGTGAAGATTACAAGTGAAGACTGGGAGATTGTGTTTTCATTGAGGTCATGTTTGGTGACGTCTGACCCCTCTCTCTCTCTCTCTCTCTCTCTCTCTCTCTCTCTCTCTCAGCATCTGGTTCTGGTTGTGTGAGGCCTGGTTTGGTCTGGTTTCATCTGGCTCTGTTCCAGTTTGGTGATGTAAGAGAGTGTAGAGACGAGTCTGCACCAGCTCTCTAGCCAACATCCCCTTGATCCCGCCTCGCACAAAGGCGCCTAAAAGACTCCTGCGAATGGTTGAACAGAAAAACGAAAGATAACGTTGAATGGGTGGTGTTCACACAGCAACTCGCTGCTGGAGATGGCGATCTCGCTCGGCCGTGAGCGTGGCATGATTACAGAGCAGCGTGTGGCTTGATTTACCTGCACGGGGAGCCTTTGTGTTTGTCCTGTGCCACACACCTTCCTTTTATCAGAGAGAAGAATGGCCTCATCAACTCCTGCTCAAACGATACCACAGAGTTAGCGCCTCCGTTAGCTCTGTGCCATTGCGCTGGAGTGTAGCAGGCGGGGGAGAGTCCCCCCCCCCCCCCCCCACCTTCCCCACTCCCCCCATTTTTCAGGCGAGACCGTCTTCTGGTGCCCTCGGCGTCCAGAGAACATGGAGCTCCTTCTCTGCCGCTTCAACTTAATATGTCTTCATGAAGCAGACGCATGTATTTTTTTCTGCTTTCTCCCGACCCTGATTTATAACAAACACAACTAGCCACCTTCACGGCGAGCCGAATCAATCCTGAAAGCTCCGCGCAATTACCCTAGACCACGTTCACGCCGGGCGCGCTATTAGAAAAGACGAGAGCAAGACGTCTGTTTCTGCTTTCTGCTCGTTTGTATTCCCTCTCTTTGTTTAGCGTCCTGCGTCGCTGGTGTTCTGGTGCACGGCCGCTCGCCCCAGCCCGGGTTCAACTGCCCTGCTGGGTTCCACCGAGCCTAACAGCCACGTCCATATGGCTCAGTTCTCGTCCCTCCGGAGCAGAGAGAGACCCGGCGGGCGGAGGGCACTAATCCTCTCTGCTTAATTGGCCATTGTGTGTGGCTGTTTGAGGGCAGGACTCCCCTCAGAGTTCAGCTGAGCCCAAACAGCTTTTCTGTTTGCCTGTGCGTTTTTGTTTGTGGATTTGATTCTGTTGACCAGGTGCTATTGGAGGGGGAGCCTCCGGGATCAAGGGGCTGTGGATCTGGACCCGTGTGGACGCTGTGTGGCCGTAGCAGATCTGGGCCAGTGGACAGAACTCAGACTGGACCGGCTGCAGATGTGAGGACCGTCCTGCAGACGGACCTCGAATCATGAGCTGTAGTTTATTTATTTGTTCATTCGTTTCTTTCTTCGTCTGTTTGTTCAGTATCTTATAGCCTATCAGCTCTTTGTAGCAAAATAGTACTTAATTTGTTTGTTCAATGCATGAAAGAAGGCTGTATGATATAGACAAATTATTGCAAATCATATCGCCACATTTTTCAAATATGCCTTGCATATCACAGTGTGAAAGTATGATTGCAGTATAAGCTATACGCTATAATTATAGTGTAGTATACATTTCTTGTATATATTGTATAGCTTTGTTGAGCCCTATGTATTGGTAGGGATGCCAGGGTCTCTATGAGGGAGTACAAGCTGTTTTGATTTATATTTTAGTGCATTCTGATCCAGCAGCAATCATATATATATGGTCAGAGTTGTCTGTTTGTAGCCTATCTGTAATCTTCTGTTTGGCATCTGAAAACATTGTAAACACATTGTAATCTCAACTATTATGCCTGGGGCACAGTAAGAATCAAGTAGTTGATCAGCATAAAAGAATCAGACTCCTGTGTACCATTTGAGCATCGTCAAACTGGATTTTGGTGTCATTCTTGAATGGCAACTTGGCTAGCAGAGAAAGGCAATGGAAATATTGTATAGAGACTCTAACATTACCAGCTCCCGCTGGCCATAAAAACCAGAAGTAATATTTTCTGAGAGGTTTCTGTGAGAAGATGATAGGATTTGTGTGAAAAGATATACCTGCCCTTGAATGAAAGAGCCAGAATTCAGACCCACTTAAGTGGATTACACTGGTGCGGGGGAATCTAATTTTAACAGCGGAAGAGCAGGACGGCGGTACTGTCCCTTGTAAAATGACAAAGTAGATGACCGCCTCGAACAGAGCTCAACTTAACGCTGGCATTACGGCCATTCAGAGAGTACAGAACAGCCTTGTGTGATTGGATGGGGTTTCTGGCTGACCTCTGGCCTCTCGTTTGGAGAGGCGGATGTCCAGGACGGGGCCCTCTTCCTCCTCCTCTTCCTCCTCCTCCGTGAGCCGAGGTTTAACAGGATTTCTCTGTTGACCGGGCACTACTCCGGGCGCCACACCTCGTTAGCCTCCGTGTTATCCTCCTCTCCCTCTGGAACATGGCCATTATAAATAAACACCAGAGGTCAAGACCTGTCTGCGCAGAGCACTGACGAACGTGCCCCCCGCGTCACACTGACACGGGAAACACCCTGAAGGGTACAGAAAGCATGACATTATTACAGCAATGTACTCTGGAGGCACAGAGCCACGGTGAGCAATAGCTGCGTTTAGCGAGTGTCACTGACATGGCGTGTAAGTGCCTCCCGCCGAGCTCTGCTGTGCCACGGCAGGGAAATACGCTCTCCTACGTGTCGTAAAACACGCAGCGTGAGAGAACCGCCTCCCAAGAGTCCGTTAACTCGCTCGGGTGGAAGGGTGAAGCCCCGGGCCCAGATGGACGCTGCCCCACGGACGCACAGATGGAGCCGGGCTGGACCGTGCGATAGACCCGGGCGCCATATCGACAGCAGGGCCCTCGAGGAGCTACTCGATCCCCGCGGTAAACACGGCAGATGCTGCGTGGAACCGAGAGGCTGGGCCTGACAGGTTTGCAGAACATGATTGGACCCACGTCTGTGAACAGACTTTTACAGGGCAAAGTTCATCTGTGCTTGTGTGATGCAGCCATAGCTCGTCTTGTGCACCTGTCGAGCTGCTAGATTACAAAGCTGGGTGCTTCTAACGGACATGGCCGCAAACGTGGAGCTGTGGCGTGCTGGCGTGGGTTCTGAAAATCGGCTGCTGTTTTCGTAAAAACTAGACCCAAAAAATAATTTACAACTTCACAGAACTGGGTAAACATCTTACGAAAGATGCACTAAAGAACGCACCATGGCACTTATTATAATTATTATCTACATAATGAGCTGTGGTCGATGATTTAGGCGCAAACAGTAAGATTGAGAAATGTGTAGAAGAGATAAAACATTGGATGGCGTGTAACTTTCTAGCACTAAATGCCGATAAAACAGAATTGATAATAGTTGGGTCTAGGACTGCGAGAGACAAGATACATAATGCAGCATTGAATCTACATTCTTTTACTATAACCCCCAGCACAGAGGTAAAGAACTTGGGCGTCACAATAGACCCAGATCTCTCGTTCGATACACATATTAATAATATAACTAGGGTAGCGTTCTTTCACTTGCGCAACATTGCCAAAATTAGAAACATATTAAATATTAGTGATGCAGAAAAACTAATCCATGCATTCATATCCTCTCGTTTATATTATTGCAACAGTCTCCTAGCTGGATGTTCTGGTAAATCGATAAACAAACTCCAGCTGGTTCAGAACGCAGCAGCACGAGTTTTAACAAAAACTAAAAAGTTTGATCACATTAGTCCCGTACTATCGTCATTACACTGGCTGCCAATTAGATTCCGTATTGACTATAAAATACTTTTATTAACATATAAAACGCTGCATGGCTTAGCTCCAGACTATCTTAGTGAACTTATTGAACAATATAACCCAGCGCGTTCACTTCGCTCGCAGGACGCAGGGTTATTAACTGTTCCTAGGATCAAAAAGATCACAGCAGGTGGAAGAGCCTTTTCTTTTAAAGCTCCACAATTGTGGAATAATCTTCCTGCCTCTATTCGGGACTCAGACACAGTCTCAATGTTTAAAACTCGATTAAAGACTCATCTGTTTAGTTTGGCCTTTGATTAATCTGTTACATATTTACTACATCTCGTATCTTTTCTCCGAGGTTCACCTGGAGAGTAACATTGCAGTCGGAGCCTACAATACCAGCATCGCTGCTCCGACACGGAATGAAAGCCTGGCGTTCATCAACAGACATTTACAGTGACAATATCATAACCCAGAACTTTCATTTTTACCTTTACTTAGTCTGATTGTGTGATTTGTGTGTGGCTTGTGTATTTGTCTGTATTTTGTGTAATCTGTGTGTTAACGGGCCGCCCAATGGAGGATGGGTTCCCTTTTGAGTCTTGGTTCTCCCGAGGTTTCTTCCTATTCCCCACTATCTTAGGGAGTTTTTCCTCGCCACTGTCGCCCTTGGCTTGCTCATTAGGGTTCTGGACCCGTAGTATTGTTAACCTTTTAAATCCTGTAAGGCGCTTTGTGACAACATGTGTTGTGAAAAGCGCTATACAAATAAACTTTGATTGATTGATTGATTGGTCTTTTGTTCTGCAGGGCTGCCGTCTCCTTCTGCGATTTTGATAATTATGACATGTAATTATGACAGAAACTGGAGTGAGTTTAATGCCTAGTAGTACCACCTTAACCCAAGTCCTGTTATTAGGAGAGGAAGCGTTAGCGTCCTGCATTTGCGTTAGCATCCTGCTTTCAGTATCGTAATGCTGCAGGTACACTGCTTATTGTTGCTGCTAAAGAGACACACGGGTATGACGGTGGACTCCTGGAACTCAGACAAACTAAGGTTTTTAGACTTTGTTCAAGAAGCAGGTTGTGGTTGCACAGGCCCGGTGTTTAGTGCCCAGCACCTGTCACTGAGTGGGAGGACTCCCACAGCTCGGTCACATTAGGCCCTTTCGTTTGCATTGGCACACAGAGGTGGGAGGGCTCCCATTAAGCAGAGAAATGGATCTGTATTCCTGCTCTCACAAAGCCGGCCCTGGGAGACGCTCCTCCTGTCTGCTGCTTAACAGCTTTGGCTGAGTGGCCCGCGCGTTGCTTTGAAGGTCTGCTGCTCAAGCTTCGAGGTGAAGGAAAAGCACCAGACACACCTCCGCGCCCACCGGCTTCCAAAACAAGACTATCGTTCACAAATTCCAAGCCCGTCGGTCTTCCATCGTGTTTGCTTGTTGCTGTGGATGAGGCTTTGAGTCCATGCTTAGGTAGATGAACACTGTGAAAGGACACCAGGCAGTTCGGACGCCTTTCTTCCCAAGGTTTTGTAGAAGATTTGTCTGGCTGGGTTTACTATGTTTTGAACCAATAAAAAGGCTCTGGAACATTCTAAGAATACGTTGATAAAAATATTTTACATGATGATCAGAAATGTGCTTCTAAGGTGTCTTTGTTGTCTTGTGCGAAGGTGTCAATTCCAGGTTCAGAAAGTAAAAGTCCTCACCAGGATTTTGCTCAAGCTTGCTAGATTTTCTAATTAGTTCACTCCAGGTAAAATTTGTGGAATCAACACAATACAGAAAGCCGGAGCAAAATCCTGGTGAGGACTTTTACTTTCTGAACCTGGAATTGACACCTCTGGTCTTGTGAAACTTTTAAAATCTTTTTGACCGAGAACCTTGACAAATGTGCTTTGTGTGCAGATAATTTGCCTTGTTTTCACACATTTCGCAAGTCCCTCAAGACACATTCTCCTCCATGTTTATAGCACAATGCCGTAAATGTATTTATTGGTTGGCAACTAATTTGTGAAGAGGAAGAAAGTTTCACTGCTAGCATTTTGAGTTAGTGAAACCTTTGAAAGCTCTCCTGTCCTTGATTATATTGAGCTGATGTGTTCTTGTTTTAAACTGGTAATCAACTCTCTACATGAAATGTTACTTACAAACGTATAAGAAACTTGTGAGATGAATGAAGTTGGCAATGCTGCCATGCAGATATAACTATTGTTAGCGGCCACAGCTTCATGATCAAATGCCCCAGACACAGGAGAGTTCTCTGGTGGTGTCATCACCAAAGGTCATCTCTACACGTCACAAAGGAAGACCTCAAGGAAGACTCTGAGATCTCTGTTCCTTAAAGAAACGTGCAAAAGGAGGCAGAGTGTGAATGAAATGGGAAATGGAGTCTTACTTTCCTTAGTCTTAGTCTCACTTTCCTTAGTCTTAGACTTAGTCTTACTTTCCTTAGTCTTAGTCTTACTTTCCTTAGTCTTAGGCTTAGTCTTACTTTCCTTAGTCTTAGACTTAGTCTTACTAAGTCAAAGCTCCTCAAGACGTGAATACATTTGTTTTTTTTTTATTTATTTCACATTCGAGGATGCAAGTGCCAAGTTTGTGCGTCAACAAACATGGCTCTGCTCCATCCTGAAATCACAGGGGAATGTTGTAATGACACAAAAATATACCAATTATTACATCCCACAGAGCATATCGCATGGAGGGGAGTACAGATAAATGACTCGTGAAGTCGGGATCTTTTAGTAATAGTACTTCAATAAGGCATTAGGAGGTCATAGTTTTGTTCATTATTCATGTGAACATAGGCATGATCGTGGCACAGACATCAAAGATTACTATCTCTGTCTATCTAAAGTATCATCTGCCAGGTATGGGTTATAATTAAAAGTAAAATTAGGGATGGCTAGCAGTCATGATGTGATGAATGGGAGGCTAATGTTAGCCATAGTTTTATAACTGCAGACGTAGCGAGGGCAGCACACTTGCTGATACTGGATAAGGTAAGATGAGAAACTATATTTATGCTCTGGTTGAGAACATAACTGTGCTGCACCTACAACTTACTAAATATCTGACAAAAATCCACACAGTGACGGTGGTTCATTGTGAAGGAATGAATTATAAACTGGAATTAATAACGCAGAGATGCTGAACATGAACGTGTAGTAATACTGGTTCTTAACTTCCTAATTTTACACAGCCACAGTAATGAAGTACGTCATTCGTTTCCATTTGTGAGTCTGAGGCAGTGATGGAGAGCTCGGGTCACTGCATCAGTCACTTTCTGCTTCGACTGCAAGCTGAGAACCAGGAGGGCTGTAATTCTGTCCAGCGACTTCCACGGCCGATCGAGGGAGAGTGCTGCTCTTCCACCAGCCTTGTGTGGTTGCATGGAGAAGCGAGATCGAGATCAGCACGTGATCAGTCCGAGTCTGAAGGCAAACATTCAACTTAGGTCGAGATCAGCACGTGATCAGTCCGAGTCTGAAGGCAAACATTCAACTTAGGTCGAGATCAGCACGTGATCAGTCCGAGTCTGAAGGCAGACATTCAACTTGGGTCGAGATCAGCACGTGATCAGTCCGAGTCTGAAGGCAGACATTCAACTTAGGTCGAGATCAACACGTGATCAGTCCGAGTTTAAAGGCAGACATTCAACTTAGGTCGAGATCAGCACGTGATCAGTCCGAGTTTGAAGGCAGACATTCAACTTGGGTCGAGATCAGCCAAGATCCTGAAGTGGAATACGTAGATATCCTTTTTTAACTACCTAATTGTATTCAATCACAATAATAAAGTACTTTATTAGTTTCCACATTGTAAACCTTCGTAAGCGTTCTAACGTGATTGTAAAAGGAGATATTAATCTGGAAGAAAACTACAATGTGCGTCTACATTTAAAATGTTTTAACTGTGGCTATTTTCATAAATATAACCATATCTTCTGAAGTAGTCCAAAAGGGTCAAATTTACATGGGCAAAATGGCCGCATGGTTATTTTTGCTTTGAGTGCTGCAAGTCTTGAGGAAGGAAAACAAAAACCAATTTGCATCTCTTAATTTTGTTGTAAGTGTTTGTATAATTTCTCAGAAAAGAGTGACAGACAAAGAGCTTTGAGAGGTGAAAGAAGTGACTCAGACTCATAGTCATTACCAGGGATATATCGGTTCATTATCATTCTTCCTTTTTCTCCCACACTCCACGTCGTGGGGATTCAGAGACAATAAAACAGCCAACAGAGAACGATTATCATTAAATGCCATTGTCACACATGCTACTGTGTGCTAGGATCAGGTAAATTGCATTCACTATTGTCACTGCCTTTCACAACACTAAGCAGTGAATTCGATTTAACTGATCTGATTCCTGTTTCAAATGTTAATGCAATCAAATCGTAATGAGCCGAACTAGGGGAGCTCAGTGGCCGTACTCCCAGGACAAAGTCTGCTGGGTTTGGGTTTGAGAAGTTGATTCTGGAGCAAAACTTTCACTAAACCTACAGAGGGAACATCCTGCACTAACGGATGCTTTAGCAGGAGATTTGTCATCATGTGTCTATAATTTATGAATGTTTTTGAACTATTTCAGGTGTGTCCATTAACGTTCTAAATCAGGGACCTCCAGCCCTTCCTTTGGTGTTTAGGACCAACCCACATCTAGCATATCCCATTCAGCAAATTAAAGAGCTCTGAAGATGGTGATTATCTAAATGGGGTGTGTTAGGGTTACGTTGGAGCTAAGTCCTTCTAGCTTTCCGGGAGGGCAGTTTCTCTGTTCTAAATGGTGAACCGGGGACCAGTGTTTATTTAGCTGAATTAATGAATTTATTTCATGATTTAAATCCGTGTAACATTGCACCGCAGAGCTAACACTCACTAAAGGTTTCAGGGCTTGGAGTTTCCTGCTCTGTCCTGGTTAACTCACCACACCAGTTTCTGATTACTGCCTGTGTAATTCTGTGCATTTACACTAGCCACTCTCACCCACCTACCCCCCCCCCCCCCTACCCCCCCCCCCCCCTACACACACACACACACACACACACACACACACCAACCCCTACCGTCACCACTCTTAAGATAAGCCAAGCTGAAAAATAACTTGGATAACTTCTTTTTATTGACCTTTGGGTTTCTGGCCATTGAAGCTGTTCTCCACATATTCAATGAGTTTTGTTCTAGACACAGGAGCTTAGAAGTGATTTTCCATTTTTTCCTTGCTGCGATAACTTATTGACATTTTAAATCTGATTCAGTATTTTACTGTTACATGAGCGTGGTCTTATTTTTAGACCATTCACACACACTCTGTACGACCTCAGTCAGTCAGTTCTTAGCTGCATAAACAACTTTTCTCTTCATGATTCTAGCACTGATGAGCTGCCTCATTAGTGCAGTTATACATCTACTGATATCATAGATTTAATTTACCTGCTTAAATTAATTAACCTCAAGCAAAAAATTGCCAGTCTTAGTTCATCAGCATGTAGGAATATAGGAAAGCAGAATGAAAATACAAAAAAAGATCCACCTCCACTTATTTTCTTACGAAATTTTCAGAATGCCTAATTATTGTCTGCAAGAGCAAAATGTTTGCTAATATATTAATTAATTTTAATACAAGTAATAAGGCATTACATTTAATTGTTACTCTACTGTCTGTCTTCTATCAAGGCAACTGTTGAAATATTTGAAAAGTTTTAATCTGCAAAATTGATTAAATAAGAGCAAATGTTTCTGTTTGGGTCTATGATTTACCTACACATTCTGTTTTAATAAGTGGGTTTGGTGACGTGTCATTGTTTCAACTTGATAATGTGTAACCTACACTTATCTGACTACCTATACCACTTGCTCACTTTTGTTGTGCCTCCCACATTGTATCTTAAAGATGTGCCGTTGTCTTTTCATTTAAACATGCTATAATTTAGCCTCTTAAAAAAAAAAACTGGTCTGTCCTTCACAACTTTAAATTGTCATGGTGGGCTGGTTCCAGAGCACAGGGAAGATGCCCACACACACACACACACCGACACACACACACCAGATCACAAACAGACCACTCCCTCGCTCTCAACCCCCTGTGAATTGATGTTCCCGCTCATCAGCACCAGCACCTGTTCTGTTTTCTGACTACCTTTCCTCCCACTATATAAACCAGGGCCAGACCTCCAGTGCTGTGCATAGATCTGAACCCTTCAAGGAATTCTGTGTTGCATGAGTGCTCACTGTTTTTTTGCATTCCCAGTGTTTCTATGGACTTTGCTCGCTTAGACCTTTTTGGACTATTGCATGCTTAGCACTTGTGAGTTGTGATAGCGCTACCACACTTTATTTTGAGTGTTTGTGTATAGTGGACATGTCACTGCCACCCTCGCCTCCTGCCACCTCTTTCCTCCCGCAACATAAATATCAGTTACCTTTCCTGTCAAACAGTTTCGAGGTGGCCCTTTATTAACTTTCTTTATTTTTAAATCTACATAATATTTAAGGCACACATCTATCAGGTTTTAGAGCACACCACGGTACTGCAGCAGTTTGCCTCTTATCTGGAAAAAAAAACCTGAACCTTTATCACGATGAGTCATCTTCCACCTCCTCATGACCTATTACTTGTGAGGTACCTCAGGGCTCTATTTTAGGTAATAGTCTGTTTTCTTTATACAAACTTTCCTATGGGTTCATTTTCCAGAAATTCCATATCATTGTCATTCTACCTTCTGCTTAAACCAGGGAATGACTTTCTTAATCTCATTTGTGATTATTCAAAAGATACAAATTGCTATATGTCAAAGAATGTCTTGATACCTGATGTAAATAGCCATGTAAAATTCTGGTGTTATTTTTGACACTACTCTTGAAGTATGAGAACCAGATAAGCACTGCTTTGAGAGACGGCTTCTTTTAAGGTTCTCTGTCTTATTTCCTCTCATACTGACTGCTATAATATTCATTGTATCTGGGAATCTGTCAGTCTAGTATGTTAAATTTACAATTGGTCCAACGTGCAGAATGCACCTGACTAGTAGTAAGAAAAGGGAGAGTATTACACCTTTACTGACACCACTGCATTGGTTTCTGGTTAAATCTACAGTTGAATTGACAGTGTTATTATTCATTTTCAAAGACTTCTCGTCAGCCGCACCAGGCTGCTCTTGGGTGAAGTTTAAAGGTGACTGGGCTGTTGTTGTTGTTGCCCCAAAACTCTGGAATAATCTTTTTATAAAAGAATCCCAGACAATAGAGGCTTTTAAAGTCTTAAACAACTTCTGTTTTTTCTCTCAGGAATTCAAGTCTTTTAAAAAACCCGGTAATCTGTTTTGTCCTGATTTCTGTCCTCTCACTGAAGCTTTGTCATGTTTTGATGTTGTGCAGTTTAAACAGATTAAATAATTTTAAAAGTTTATTTTTGAGTGGATAATCTGCAGCACATTGTTCAACACTCGTCAGTTATGTATGCTATAGAAATAAAGATTACTCCAATGTTATTAGATTATTTTATGGTTGTGCGTGCTTTAATATTCAGTCCTCTTTGCTGATAAGCTGAGAGAGCAGAGGAGGAGTGATGCTTTATATACAGATGAAGAGCAGCCCAGGTCATATCACCACAATTCAAGGACAATTGAAACTCTTGATTGCAAGCTAGTTATGATGGTGATGTTTGTTATGATGTGTGTGTGTGTGTGCGCCTCATGAGTGTTGGTGATTGGATGATGGATCCATCCCACCCACATGGCTGATTGACATTGCCAGTGGGTGTAATGTTTAAAAGCTGAACATTCAGGGCTGCCAGATGGAGCACGTGGGAGAAAAGAGATGAAGCGATCAGTCACCCAACTCGTTTTCTTAAGCTAGATCTTTCTTTGTACATCTCCACTTTGGAAATGTGAATATTCCCTTATCCTGTTATTTAGTGTGTTTACACCTCGCTTTGAGTCTAGAAGAGGACCCCCTTTTTGGTTTAATCTCAAATGGGCTTCTGTTTGGGGATGATGTGGTTAGGAGATTAGGAGTTTGAATTGTTTATTTGTTATTTTGGACAGATCAAACTAAAGGCATATGATCATAGTGATGCTTCAGCAAATAAATGTAATTTGAAATTAAGATTTGATGGCTTTGGAGTGTTTTGGTCCAGCGACCATTATGTTCTGACTCGAGTCCATTTGTGGTGTTTATTGTGCACGTGCGCTGTGTTGATTTCAGATCTGGCCCGGCTTCCCTCCACTCCAGATCCATCCTGCGCTTCATTCCATGCCATAACTGTTCACTCCACCCCCAGACCTCGCCTCGCTCCTGCTGGCCAGCCCATAAACGGCCCTGCCCAGAACAAGATGAGGGCAGTCGCCTGCGTGTGCTCTCAGTGTAAACTCTCAATGGTCATCCTGCATTTTTGCTCTGTGTTGAAACCTGTTTCTGCTTTAGAGTTCTCTGCTTCTACCTTTACTCTGGTTTGGTGGTATATATTTCTGTATAATGCATGTTTTGTTACTGCCTGCTGGTAAGCAGAGAGTAGCTGCCATTTTGTTTTGGTGTGGGATTTGACTATGTTTTGAGGTTAGAGAGTCAGTGTGTTGTTGTATCTTTTGTTTTCATTATTTGGGGTTTGTCTGTTTTACTGTCTGTGGCCATTCCTGAAGTGACCAGTTGGTGTATATGTGTGTAGAGCTTACACAACCTGGGTGTATTCCACTTACCGTTTACCTCCAACACCTGTGTTGTGAGTTCACGGCGTAGGTGGGATTGTGACACCGAGATGGAGATTAAATGTAAATGTGCCGTATTTTGTCAATTGTGATTTTTACACCGCAATCGAAATTTGTCCCCCGCTTTTAACCCATCTGTGCAGTTAGAACACACACACACACACACTAGTGATTACTAGGGGGCTGTGGATCACACATGCCCAGAGCGGTGGGCAGCCCTAGCCCGGCGCCCAGGGAGCAGTTGGGGTTAGGTGCCTTGCTCAAGGGCACCTCAGTCATGGCAATTATGCAGTCGAGATTCCCACATTTGGGGAATTCGCAAGGGTCAGCACAGCCTGAGTGCAATGGCATTCAGGTCTCACCCCTGCCAGGTAAGTATGGGGCTTATTAGTTGGGGATGGGTATTATTAGTTGGGGATGGGTATTATAAGTTGGGGATGGGTATTATTAGTTGGGGATGGGTATTATTGGTTGGGGATGGGTATTATTGGTTGGGGATGGGGATTATTGGTTGAGATGGGGATTACTGGTGGAGTAATGCTCTGCTGCTTTAAGATAGGATGTAGCACAACCACACAGTAAAAAAAAAAACTCACAGTTGCAACAAATTTTTTTTTTTCAAACATCAATTTCCTCAATTGCAAACATCAATTAATTTATCACACTTGCTCTCTGCCACCAAACTGATAATTCCTCAATTATGTATCTGAATTATCTGACTGAATTATCACTTTGGACCTTTTCTTTTATCAAGTACTGAAATAAGGTGTCCTGTAACAATGAACCCTAAGTTTTGCTGCCCACACCTGTGAGCCCCCAGCATCATCCCCTCCCCCGTGCCCAGAGCCCCCAGCCTCATCCCCTCCCCCGTGCCCAGAGCCCCCAGCCTCATCCCCTCCCCCGTGCCCAGAGTCCCCAGCCTCATCCCCTCCCCCGTGCCCAGAGTCCCCAGCCTCATCCCCTCCCCCATGCCCAGAGTCCCCAGCCTCATCCCCTCCCCCATGCCCAGAGCCCCCAGCCTCATCCCCTCCCCCGTGCCCAGAGCCCCCAGCCTCATCCCCTCCCCCGTGCCCAGAGTCCCCAGCCTCATCCCCTCCCCCGTGCCCAGAGCCCCCAGCCTCATCCCCTCCCCCCGTGCCCAGAGCCCCCAGCCTCATCCCCTCCCCCGTGCCCAGAGCCCCCAGCCTCATCCCCTCCCCCCGTGCCCAGAGCCCCCAGCCTCATCCCCTCCCCCGTGCCCAGAGCCCCCAGCCTCATCCCCTCCCCCGTGCCCAGGTCTCGCTCTCTGGGTCCTCCGTCCTTAATTTGGTGGATGCAGCTGACCAGCTCTTGTCTAGGACTGTAGATGAAACGATGCCTGTAGCAGCAGATTCCTTTTAGGTACAGGTGAGAGGTTCCCATTCTCATCACATGTATGTGGCCCCTGTTTCTCCTGATATTAAAAGGTCAGTAAGCACTCTTGGGCATATCATACGCTGTTTAAGCCTTCATTTCCTATCAGAGGATCCAGTTCTCTTTTCATTCTCTCTCTCTCTCTCTCTCTCTCTCTTTCTCTCTCTCTGAGCATCTTTTCTTTCTCTTCAGGCTTTCTAATTTATTTTCTCTTTGCATATCAGCTCAATTAAACCTATCTGTCGCTCATTTGTTTGCTCTCCTTTTCCACCCTTTCTCCTTCTCTTTGTCAGTTTAGTGTGCTTTTAATTGGCCTGCTGCTCAAGGAAGCAGGATTAGTTAAATCCACATTAACTTTGTCATGTAAACCATCTGTTTTCATCCCATGCCAAACTGATGAAAACGGACTAATTAGGGTTCAGCTAGTAACAACTCTGGCATAAATGACTGACTTCAGTGGCTTCGCTAGACGCTGAGCACGAGCGATCTTTTACATGCGAGCCTCGAGGAACTCTGAAACAAGGAAACAACTGAATGCAAATTGAAGAAACAGACGAAAATGCAGCTGTCTCATTGGCCGGCTGGCACCTCTGAAGCAGTGAAGTCACAAAGAAACGAGCGTGATGGATTGTCATGTAGGCGCACACGCGTGCACCATTTCCACCTTCATCTCGCTACACCTCACACTCTGATCTACTGCTAATCTCGAAGATCACAGGACAAAGGATGAAGGAAGTCTTGTTTGAGCATTTTCAGTCCAAGGGAGCATGGCATAACATCATTATTACCTTGTGCCCTATTCCTTTACGAGTCCAAATTGCCTCGGAATGAGGTATACCTCGTCCAAGTACTGATGGTTGCAGTTGGCTGGTGAGGGAATATTTGTATCTGCACTCTTTCATGTGGAAAATTACATGCCATCTCCAAAGGAAGCATGTAGGGTTTCTAGAGGATGGGAGGTGAAGCTGGCTCAGATCCTTCTCGCTCCACTCCGCATGGCTGTCACGAAGACGGGCTGGATCTCAGGACCAGTGTGCGCAGCTGCGAGATGCTCTCCGGGCCTGAGCAACGCTGGCTATGACGAGGCCCCCTAAAAACCCTGGGCGTGATTAAGACGGAGAGGGGTCGAAGCCCACCGGTTCCTCCCTCCTCTGGTCTGTTTGCTCTGCCGTACACTGAGGCTCAGTAATCAAGGAAGAAAGCCCCAGAGCCGGCTTCCCGCACTGATCCAGGGGATAATTAATGGAGTGCTTTGAAAGGTTTACGCAGCCTATCCGCTGGGATCCATAAATCAGGGCCCACTCTCTCTTGTCTCTTCCCCTGTAGAGGCAGCATCTGGGTGGGTGTGGTAAGCCAGGCATGCCCTAGACTTTGTCAGTCATCCATTTGGGGTTGGGACTGTGTCACATATGAGCCCGGGCCTATTAGCCAAATGGATTTGGGGGGGTAGAGAGGAGGACAAGAAGACACGTGGGAAAAGGGTTTATGGGTGAGATGGGTGGAGCCATGGGAGAGATGGGTGGAGCCATAGAGGACAGTAACGCTTCCTCACGCTTCCATTACTCAGCAAAGTACCGAAGACTCTTCTGACGGTGGAGGAATAAACGGCGGATGGACAGTCACTGCGCCGGAGAAGAAAGATAATCCAGTTAGAATGAGAAATGTGAATGTCACTGGATCCCCATTTGTCTACATTAATCCTCATGAAGATTTGTGCCCACTAATGGTTAAAGTGATTAGAATTGATATTCTTCCTGCTCCAGTAAGCCACCGCATGCACTTGCGATATTGACGGAATGTTTTGTCGCGTTTGTAAACCGACGACCCTCGTCGTCTGCAGAAATGACAGCGAGTTCGGAGTTTGACACAAGTGTAAATGTGCATTTCAGTGAAGAAGCCCGATGACCTGCGACGAGGACTGATTGAGTCTGGTGGACTCTGAGCTCACGGATGTGTCACAGCGTTCTGCTTTTTCCTCAACACTTGTGCATATCCCGAAGGTGTGAGCATGCTGACAGCAACACCCCTCGCAAGTGGGCCTCTCATCCTGTCAGCGCAGGATATCACACACACCGTGAAGCCCACCCGTAGACCACCAGAGCACCGACACCCAGCCACCCCTCCCCCGCACCCCAGCTTCCTGCAGACATGGCGGGGAGCCACACACACGGCGCTCGCAAGGCATGAAAAATGGCAAAGATGATCCCACCTGCACCGCACGGTTTAACGACTCCAGCCGGGTTGTGCTGCCCGTCTGTGGGTGCCGTTTTGTGTGGAGTTCCCGGCGGGGTCCCTAAATTGTGGGTGCTGTGCCTGACAGTGCGAGTGATTAAAACGTGGGTCTGATTCGCAGCGCTATTCGTCTCTCAGCCGTAGCACTGCAGAGGCACTAAGAGCTACGGTGGGAGTCGGCAGTAAATCTGACCCACTCAAATCCTGGCTTGCCGCAAGGTATCATTCTAATTATAAAAGTGCCCGGCACTGCTGTTGTCTTATGTGCAGCCATTGTAACAGCTCCAAAGTCTGATAAATGACTCCGGCGGACGCCAGGGCTGCTAATAGTGGACAAAGGAGTACTCTGCATGACAGCAAATCATCTCAGTCACTTTGCTTCACTCTTTTACCCTTCACATTTCTTCTTCAGAGTCTGTGTCTCTTTCTTTCTCACTGCCTCTTTCTTTCTCCCTTGTGTACACACACACACACACACACACAGCGAAAAACACTTTTGATAAAATGTAAAAATCAGGTAAAGCTGAAAGAGGACTAAAAACTTGGATAAGATTTGTGGTGGTGCAATGAACCTGTTATTTCTAGTATTAGTCAGTATTACAAAGATCTGTGGACAAAGGTAGAATTTAAGTGTTTCAATAATGTGCACGGTGCTGTAAAAGTTAAAGCAAAACTATTTATATGTGTCTGTGTAACATTTAAGGAAAAACCCACCCACTACATAAACATTTCAGGCAACCAGTAGATTTGACATTTAAACGGGGACACTGGCTTATCTAAAATTCCTCTCAAACTGATTAAGTAAAACCATGGCATTGATTTTCAGCTCAGACTTCCGCCCTATAATCCCTCATCGTGCCCTTTCCTGTGGGTGCCCAGATGGGAGAAAGAGTCATCACAGAGTAATGGCTTGTGTTTATTAAAAAGAATGGCATGTCAAAATGAGGTCCCTTTCTTATTCTAATAGAACTCTACAGTTCTCAGTCAGTCCATGTGACATATGACTGTATGGAAAGGGCTTAGTGCTGGTAGGTAAGTTGCAACAGGCTATAAATAAGGTGAAAATGAGGGACCCAGATATGGATTCACGCAATGTTCAGTTCTGATTACATATCTGCATTCCAGGACAGTCTTCAAATATGATGAATTACAGGAGAACATTGCTTTCAATTGGGATACATATTTGTATATTCAGTCTGTCTGTAAGCGAAGCTTAAATAGGAATGTTTATACATGGATAATGGATAAGGAACTGAGTTCAAACTATGATCTCATTATAAACACGAGAGACACTAGGCCCATTTGAATGACCCAGATTTAACAAGTCAGAAATTCAGCCATTTCATATGTGCCAGAGGCTGTTTAACACCTCTAATAAGATTCGCTGTCCTCTGTGTCTGCAGTATCACAGTGACACCTGTCCTGTCTTTTGCTAAACACATTGCCCATGCGTAGAGCCAGGAAACTCTGTGTGTCCTCAGCTTTTGATGTGCCTGTGTTCCAGAGTTGGGTGGAACCTGATCTAGAGTGAGGTGGTACCTGTTCTAGAGTGAGGTGAT
Source organism: Brachyhypopomus gauderio (assembly GCF_052324685.1). Lineage (NCBI taxonomy): Eukaryota > Metazoa > Chordata > Actinopteri > Gymnotiformes > Hypopomidae > Brachyhypopomus > Brachyhypopomus gauderio. The sequence continues at coordinate 20,877,110 of NC_135228.1, read as the reverse complement.
ACCTGTTCTAGAGTCTGGTAGAACCGGATCTAGAGGGAGATGGTACCTGTTCTAGAGTGAGGTGGTACCTGTTCTAGAGTAAGGTGGTACCTGTTCTAGAGTGAGATGGTACCTGTTCTAGAGTGAGGTGGTACCTGTTCTAGAGTGAGGTGGTACCTGATCTAGAGTGAGGTGGTACCTGTTCTAGAGTGAGATGGTACCTGTTCTAGAGTGAGGTGGTACCTGTTCTAGAGTGAGGTGGTACCTGTTCTAGAGTGAGATGGTACCTGTTCTAGAGTGAGGTGGTACCTGATCTAGAGTGAGATGGTACCTGTTCTAGAGTGAGGTGGTACCTGATCTAGAGTGAGATGGTACCTGTTCTAGAGTGAGGTGGTACCTGATCTAGAGTGAGATGGTACCTGTTGTAGAGTGAGGTGGTACCTGATCTAGAGTGAGATGGTACCTGTTCTAGAGTGAGATGGAACCTGATCCTGCAGGAGTTCTTCTCTTCTTTTCAGATCATCAACATATGTGAGGGAGTCTGTGAGATCTGGAGGAGATTTCAATATTCTGCTCACATGGCCAGTTGCCACCAGGCTCACATTGCAACACAGTGCAGACATTTTCAGTAGACTTTAATGAGCTTATGGCTTCCTAAATTGTAACAGTAAGGTATATATGGGCCAAATCACTTGTTTAATACAAGGAGGCCAGGGTTGGGTTACCCTATTACCTTTTTTAGCGATTGTAGTGTTTCAAACTCAGTACACCACATATTTATTACATTTCAGTTCAGGATGAGTTCTGGAAGGGGCTAATGATATAAAACTCACAGCTAAAGACGGTGTCCTACCGGCTATGGATGGCCTCCTACAAGCTATGGATGCCTTCCTACCAGTCGTTCCTCTGCAGTAAGATTCTCAAGCACAATTGCTTGTGGCCACAGCAGGACATTATTTAGTGTTTGGGGGGTATTTGCTCTCATTCCTGATTCAAGAGTAGTCAGACATGTTAAAGTGGAGACACAGCTGTTCAGTGTCATCGCCCGCAGAACTAAGCAGATATAGATATTAACTGGTCACATTTGCTCAGTTACATATAGCAACGTGAAAGTTTAATGAAGTTTTCTTTTTGATGTTAATTCAAACCAGAATAATTAAATTATACTTAAATAAGCACTTTTTGCAGATATGCATTTGCTTTTATTATTGCTCAAAGGTATTGCGAAAAGCAAACAATAATTTCTAAGAAATCTTCAGCTCTTCTGCTAATAGACGATCTATGTAAGAAGCGTTAACACAGGGCTGTAGGTCATTCAGCTTCTGATGTGATCCTGTTTCCTCCCACACACATTTTTCATTATTCTCGAGTCCTTGTTTTTTTTAAGTAACAGTTCTTTTACTTACATAAGTACGATTTTGCATACTCTGTCTACCTCTGGGACCAAGAGCGTAATAATTCTGCTGCACAGACATTATTATAAATTATGTTTTTCAGCTGTAACATCAAAATGAATTATTGAGAGCTATTTAATCAAAGACCTGTTTTTTTTAAGGAAGCTTATTGTGTGTTCTCTCCACCCGGTGTTTTGGAATCCCCTAACATGCACCTACTCTCTGTTAAGTGCACCTCTTTTAGAGATGTATTTTGTAGATGTAGTTATGGACTCTGGCCTCGTTGTTGGCATGCACAATTTGTCTGCCTGCTCTGTCCTACTCAGCACCAGACATTTTATGACCACAGCACGACTGCAGATCGAATATCGTTGGAAGGGATCATTCTGACCACTGCATTAGCACCAACACGGTTTCTAACCAAGTTTTGAGTGTGTATCGCTCACCCCAAGTACAAATGAAGATTGAGGCAGAAGATTCTCTATTCTATTCTATTCTATTCTATTCCGTCAAAGTTTTTTTGTCTAAGGTGTTTAATGCTCATGGGTCTTGCAGACAATTACTGCATCTCATAATTGAAAGGGCATCAGAGGCTGGTCGTTTGTTTTTGCCACTTTCAAAAGTTGTGGCACAGACTCAGAAACGCTCAGCAGATGACACTGTGTTCCACTTGATGATTTCACCAGGGAGACTTCGAATTAATTAAAACCATTAGGAAATGCACTTTTAATTAGATGGCCAGACTAAGCAGTGATCTAAAACCGAGTTCCAGCCACTAGTTCATTACAGCAAATAATTGTCATTCATGAGGAACCACAGGCAACAGCAGACCTCGTATGACAGCCAGGGGCAAAGAAGCCACTGCAGAAGATAAAGATGAGACCGCAAGTGCCAGAACCACATCTTCCATCTCAGAGGTTCGTGACCTGACCTGTGGGGGGCGCCGTCTTGCTTTCTGGTAGCCTGATCAACTCAGTCCACAAAGCCTCTCACTCTCATGCCCTGATCCACGCTAACTGTAACACTAAACAGGTAAAGAGACTTTAAAAGAAGGAAAACTAGCAGCGTTTAAAAAGAGGTACAGACGTCTACAGGTTTTACTCTGCCTTCCAGAGGCTGATGACGGAGGTATTCAGGGGAAAAGACCATTTGGGAGAGAGAATAATAGCAGAAATCGATGAAATTTGTCCTCGATCCAGCATCACACTCGCTGCCAAAACTCAGTGTTGACATAATTAGACTTCTTTTTTTAACCATACCTCTGGCCTAAAAACTCTAGCAGTCTAAGGAGACTTTATGCCAGTAATTAGCTGAGTAACTAAAAAGCTATTAACTCTGCAAGTAAGTTTTTTTTTTCCAGTGTAAGGGTCTAAAATTATCCTGTTTTAATTGGCCTCAGTGGTATGGGCCACGGCCTCATTGCTAGCCATTGCCGTGATGTAAGCTAAGATAGCAGTAATTGTCTGGTTCTGACTCTCTCGTTATTCGATGAGTGGTAAAGTAAGCTGTCAGTACAACGTGTGCTGCACCGGTACTTACACTTGATTTACTGACACACGCAGACAGCAAACAGAATTCTGAAGAACAGAACAGACACAAAAGGTGACTTTGGCTCTAACCCTGAGAGTTTGAATGTTATAGCAAAGAGGGCTATAGAGCACCCTTTGATGTGTTTTATGTGTTCATATTTTCATGTGCACACAGACAGAATTTATCTTCCCCCTAAATGACGCTTTTAATTTTTTTTTCTTTCATGCCAATCGAATGCTACAGTATAAACTTGTTTGTACCGTCCTTTTGAGATGCTGCATGTCCTGCAGTGCTGATAAATTCTTATAATGATTGTGGACTGCGGTGTGTGGGAGGGGACTTTGGCATCAATTCCCAAGATGCATTGCTTTCCCCCATCCCTTGTGGCAAGGCGGTTTGTTATCTGTCAAGCCTCTAACTCCCCATTTCTCTGCCGACGACCCCAAGCAATGCTAAACAGCAGACATGACACACACCGACATACGCAAACACACACGTGCACTTAAACACAAACACACTGATAAATCCCTCTGTACAGCAATGGAATGAGATGGCAATCTGTGCTGCAAAACGTACGTCTGCTACTAGGAGAAGCCTATGAGTAATTACAGCGTGCACCCACAGTATGCTCCCAGTGACAGACACATATGGGTGTCACACACAGCAGAGTTTCAAACTTCCAATTTCTAAGATTGGTTTGGTACTGACGGATGTCCCAGTCAAGGGAAGATAATATATTGGACTTGGTCTGAAAAGGCCAGTGGAAGAAAACCATCATGTGTCTCATCTGAATCTGTGTGACGCCACACCCCCGTTCTTAATTTCCCAAGACCATCTCGTCATCTCGCAACACACAGACACGATGACAAAGGCATATCAGTAGCGTCATAAAATAAAACCTGCCTCCATAAGGCACTGATGTTATCTCGAGTCAGCGCAGATAACCTATCAGGTTTCGTTATGTAAGATCCTCTTAAGGAAAGCTGGAGATTTTATCGGCCAATAAACCATTTTATTGCCACTTACGATAGCTTGGACAGCTGTGGTCATTATTTTCAGTGCTGCAAATACAAGTGTTTTGGTGCAAAGAGTGTCCCTCTAGTTTGGAGGTCTAAATGCATTAAATCATGCAAAATAAATTACTCACTTTATAAGTTGTTTTATTTAAAAAATGACTCACTTTTATTAGTTTTATTTCCTTTATTATTCCTTTATTACACTGGCCATTTAAAGTGGCCACCCTAGTCATATATCCCACACCTACACTGACTTATGACACCTGTCCTATGGGCAAAACAATGATGTGTTTAATTACTACCTCCACATGGCCACCTGATCAGGGCGTTGATGGCTGTCCATGGAAACCACAGAGTTAACACTGACAGGTAAACACATATGCAGCACTGCAGTGTGCTCTGGTTTTCACGTGTATCAGAAAAAGAGCCCTGATTATGTGCCAGAGGACCTGTGTCAGCCAGTGACGTGAGCGCACAACGTGAGCGCAGAGCTGGACTAACACAAGGTGTGTAACAGACGTGAGTCTCTTTCTCCACACCTACACTGGGTGTCCAACAGGGTTATACTCCAGATAAATGCACTGGTCAGTGTAGGTTAAGTAAATCTTAGGTTAAGTTATTCCAAGTTATCTTTAAGTACAAGTGGAAGAATATCTTGTTACACTTCAATCCCATTAGATAAACATGGTGCATTCATTAGTTCATTTGCACTTCCTTTGTCAGAATATTAATTTAATTAATTAGCAAACTCACAAAGAGGTTTTGTTATTGGTAGGAGGATAGTTAGTGGTGTTTAGGAGAGCAGTTTGAAGCTTTGTAATGTATTAATCAGTTCATTCATTAAGGTCTCCTTCAATTTAGTTGAAGTGAAGCATTGTGGGATTGACAGATTGATCAACTGAGCAAATGATTGTTTGATTGATTAATTGATCGTGAACACAGTTGCACATGTTGATGTGCATCCTTGACTGCATCGCCTTGAGTGTGTGTGTGTGTGTGTGTGTGTGTGTGTGTAACGAGCGAACAGGGTTTGTGTTTGTGCTCATGCTTGTCCAGTGGTGTAATAAAAACGGGATCATTTTTCATTTGTTCCCTGAAGCACCACCTGAGTCTAAAATATTGAGATGGAGATTCTGTTTTGACAGAAAATGGTTTGAGACAATGTCACGACCTGCAGATCAGACTCCATATACAGGTATAAACATGCCGCAGGACGTCTCTACCAGTGGAGCCCTTTCATTAACTCAAAAGCGGTAATGTTTGAGTCGACCCGAGGCTTTATTGTCTTGTCTCAAACCTTGGCCAAATGGAGACTATCAGCGCAGCTATAAGCCGTAATGTGAAACTGTTTAGGTAGTGATTGTGCAGACGTTCTCAGCGGTGTCTCCAGCGCCGTGCACCAGGGTTCTGAAGGCCTTCTGGTTTCCTGTTTGGTCCATTGGAATTATCTGCTGGGCATGTTATCAGAGGCAGGTTAAAGGGTGACTTTGAGGGGGAATTGGAGGAGTGAACACTACAGCCATAAATCAGAAGCTGTCCTGTTGCAAAAAAAGTCTCCGTGGCCTAACCCTGCCTCCATACCCTCCCGTGTCTGATCCAATCTGATCCAATCATGACACACTGACATGTTTTACTCTTTCTGCAATGTCAGTATACAAAACTCTCCTGTGAGAACTTCTGTAGAGCTTTGAAAAATATACCAGTGAAGAATAAAAGCTTAACACACAAAGCGTTTGGACATCCAGTCATGTCTCTCCTCTGCTTTATTCTCAGCTGCTATTGCTGGACATGATTCACTGTTTAGAATTATTATTCATTCCGTCTTAGGCATTTCATCCCTTTAGTTACATATTTTATTCTGTCCGTTGTAGGGCGTCAGAGCTGCGTACATATAGCGGCCACCACGGTCAGCAGGGCTGCTGGATGCGGAGTTAAATCCTCTGCAGGGTGATTCCACTGCAGACACTAACAGCTCAACACTGTGGCTGCAGCCTGATCACTTCTCCTAAACACACACTTGAGGAGTGCACGCTCTTAATGTGTCGTCCGCGGTGTGGTAACAGCGGACCTCCTCAGAACAGCAGACACTTTTTGGACCATCGCAGCACGCCTAGAAATCCCGAAGGCAGCCATCGAGATCGAGAGCTATGTGCTGAGTTTGTCCGAAAGTGTCCGTCTTCTGAATAAAAAACTAGTGGGGGATGTTTTTATCAGTCCAGTATGGGTGCTCACCTGGAGCAGGCTTCGTTTTCTTGTCCTTCCCAGGATATTAAATTAGCTGAGGTCTGTTTAGGAATGATGTCAACAGTCAAACACGTCTTGTCGTTTTTACTCAGTTTCCGACATGGACGTGACGATGTCTTTCTTTGGCTGTGTTGTGCTTTGACTGAATTCTCACTTCATCAAATGCCCCTTGTCTGTACACCTCAATTGTACAGCCCGAGACATGGCGTAAGACCAGAGACTTTAATTAATGCCCAACTGACATTTCTGTCTGCTTTTCTGTAGTCTTCTCCTTGCTGAAGGGAGTTCTCCTTACGGCACGCTCTCAGCTCCGAGATGTAGAACGGAAACAGCATGGTAAACAAAACCCTGAAAACAGCCTCTCTGGCTCTAACACACACATACAATTCAGAGTATATGACAGGCCTTAGAATTTTAGATTAAGGCTTATTACACATCTGATATAACCACGTAAGCCAAATTCCAGACGGGTTCTCCAGAGACAGCTTTCAGAGGATTAGACTGCTCTGTCAGTGATTTTGTTGAGTTTAATATGTGAGGTATGGACCCCATCATGACAGCAATATAGTTTTGAGTCAGCAGTTTAAATGGCAGTAATTGAGATCTTAATATTCTAATATTTTTCACCAGTATTTTCCCTTATGCATGAGTTTAGATTAAAAAAAAAGTTTATTCCTCTATTCTTTGCTAAAGCTAAGCCGTTGCCATCAGCATTTACATTAAAGTGTTCCACCAAGGTCTCTGATTCCTTTTCAAAGCCAGAAAAAAACTACATGCTCGCCATGGTAATTTACTATTGCCCTTATTTCTAATTTAGCAAAAGTCACATCACAGCTGTCTTACCTGTGGGGGCTGCGGTGAGCGGCAGCGCGAGCGTGCGGATGTCGGGTCTCGCGCGCGAGCTCGCCCCCCCCCCCCCCCCCCCCCCCCCCCCCCCCCCCCTTCTGCATCCTTCATCTGTGGCTGTTCCGGATTTAAGGATGCTAACGGGTGCCAAAAATCAAGCTCTGCTAAAATGACTGGTGCTTTCTTCTGGGCTCAAGCAGAGCCGGTCCCGGTGGAGGCGGGTGATTGATGGAAGTGTGAAGCAGCGTTCATCACGTAAGCCTGGCCACTCAGACCCTGGTGGTGCCGGGACTCCACCCATGAACCCGGAGTGCTTTCATCCACCCCTACCGCCATCCCAAACATGGTGTCCTTGTGCAGTGTCTGTCGTTGCTTTCGTACGTCAACAAACTTTGCAGTAATTACACTATTTCAAAGGAAGAAGCTAGACTACTCGCTGCTCACAAACACTCCGTATTTCAGTAATTGTGATGATCATACCTTTGAAACAGGACTGTAATTCTTCATGATGTCTTTTGAAATGTCACAGTAATGAGCAGCAGAAAATAAAACACCTCAGGATTTTAGAGACATACAAAGTCTTTTCATTTGAAGGACTTTGCTCCTGGCAATATGTGTATATTTAATTGGGAGTCAGTTCTCTCTCTTGGAAACTCACTTGTACATTCTGAACCTTTTGGTCTTTATTATCCAAAAGGTCTAACACCTATCACTAAACTGCTAAACACATGAACCTTTTAAAATAATTATGTTTTGTATTTCTTTCCTTGGTACAGTTACCTTAACCTTTTATGTTTTTTCTCAGTTCGTAGATGTCAGAGAGGGTTGAAGAACCTGTGTGTGTGTGTGTGTGTGTGTGTGTGTGTGTGTGTGTGTGTGTGTGTGTGTGTGTGTCTGTCTGTCTGTCTGTCTGCCTGTCCGTGTGCACATACACAGCTGGTTGGAGATGAACAGGTCCAGAAAGCTAAAACATCCAAAATTCTGATAAAGTTTAAACGCCCGAGAATTGATTTATTTAGTCACATTATTCATAAAATATCACATCATTCGTTTAAAACCATGCAGCACAGTTGCCCTGAATCTTAACAGTCAGAGACTGTAGGAAAATAGAGAGTTCCTCTAGAATATAAGAAACTGTGAACCCCATCATTCTGCTTGGAGAGACCTAGAAGACCTCATTTACTCTTGAATATTCATCCCAGAATCTTGCCCCAGCCAGCAGTAAGATGGGTATGTTCTGACATTTTAGTATATTGAAAATATGTTTTTGGGAGTGTGAATTAACATATTTTCTACAGCTCAGAAACAGCATAATTATTATTAATTATTCATTATCCCACTTGAAGAGCATGTAAAATCAGATATGTACACTGCCATGTTTCCTTCACTATAAAGAGATCTAAGATGAAAGTTTGCGTCTCGTTCTGTGAGAGGATGACGTTGACCAAATTAATTCCCATCAATGCCAGCTTGGCCTGCTGTGGTCATACAGCGGTTCTGTAAACTGTGTTTACTTCACTGGCATCCAAGTCTTGTCACATTGCATTAACTCTACAGCATCTGATGAAGCACAGAAGAGGGGAATAATATAATAGGAGTCCCAAAATCACAGTACTAGTGCTGATCTTTTCAGGACAGACACTTCCGCCCTGGATGAGCGTACAGTGTTGAGACAGCAACCTGCGCCCGCTGAGCAGTGAGTCGTGTGACACCAGGAACCCTGTCAGCATTACTGAACACCTCCCCTCCCCTGTCACACGCACAGGCACCTCTCCCCTACTGTACCCACCACGCCACACCGCCCTGACCGCCCGTCTTCATTATGTGGAGTCTGAAGTCACAGCTCCCTCACCCGTCTGTTGTCTGGGTGTCATTTTGCACCCTGTGGTGTCAGGTGGTCATTTTTCATCAGCTGTCAAGACCAGTCCTGATTCGCTCCTCACAGGTGGGAGTTAATTCTGTGAGCTTGTCATTGCACATGCTAGATAATCATCTCTACACCGGAGTAATATAACAGTACTCCTGTTGAAAAAATATGAGAAACAGCTGCAAGCTGATAATTTGCACAAATCTTCCATGTTAATTTGTTTGTCTCTGCGCCCTGTTAAATTCTCATATTTTCCCTCTGTTTTGTAGTATGCTCACAGAAATAATCGCAGTGATCCTGCTTGGCTGCTTCTTGTTCAATCATAAGCCTTGAGGATGTGGGTAGGAAGTGAATGTATAGATGCACAGTGATCACGTCTTGCATGATCCAAAAAGGGCTCGCTGAAATTCAAAATGTGAAGCTTTATTTTATGCCATATTAACACCAGCTGACATTGGTGCGGTGGATTGATGAGGGTTATGCAAAGCTGTACATCTATGACATCTTTATTTTACTTGTACGCCAGCAAGGAAGAGACCGCAGTCTGTTGATTTTGAGGAAGAAGAAATGTAATTTATTTTAGCTTCTTCACACCAAAAATTCCAATCAACACCTCCATCCAGCCACTCGGCGTCTGTTGTCATGTTTACACGGTTGCATTAGGAACCCCGTTACTTATTTAATTACTTCTGATTATTTGATTAAATACGATATGCAATAAACAATTTCGTGCAGTACACGCAGGGGTCGTGCGTTGTGGATTATACGCACTGAGCCTTCCGACTGGACGGGTGCTCTCTGAATCCCCCCCTCCCTCTCTAAGTTCCTCTCATCTCGCTCCCCGCGCCTCAGTCGGGGACCGACGTGCTTAGGGAAGAGAGCTGCGCCTCCGTTGCAGAAGCGCACGTGCATTTCAAAGGGGGCGCGTGCTACGGCGCCGCTTCCTCGCGCGCACGGCCGAAAACGTCACAACTTGTCCAAGGAAAACAAGATTACTGGAGATTTCTCGGGAGGGACTCGCGTTAAAGCTGTTAAAATAGAGACGAGAAACATTAGACAGTGTTCTGAAGACAAGAATTGTGGAGAGGATTGTTAGTTTTGTGTATTTTCTTTGTTGTTTCCAGCACAAAGGTCCTACATGACATGTGTTTGACGTGTTTGTGCAACAGTGAGGTTGAACCTTATCGGTTCTGATCCAAGGATCCGGATTTGGGGGACACAAACGGTGGATGCAGTGATGGAAATAAAGCCGGTGTGACACCACCGTGGGCTCCAGACGTGGAGGGCATGAATTCTCTCCGTTTTTTTAAGTGCAATCCCGCACGGAACGTTTGGATTATTTATCCTGAAATGATTCTGGTTCCGATCCTTTGGGTTTTATCCCAAGCTGGAGCGGCGCCGTCTGTAACGTCTGAACAGATGGACATGGGGGTGGTGAGCGCTTCTCTCTCTTTTCTCTCCTCTCTCCTCTCTTCCACCAACTATTTCTGAAGCAGCTGTAAAAAAGGCGTGAAAGCTTCTCGTTTGTCGAGGTTTACGTTTGCTTTTTTCACACGTCTATGTTGGTGATTTTATTCCGTGACTTGTGCATCCTTCCAGAGATATCATCTAAGTAACTGAGAAATACAGTCACACAGGATCAATCCTGCCAGGAACTAATGTGCAGTTTATTTCTGCAATACACACTGCGCCTTGTTATGAAGCGTTTTACACAATATTGTGCAGTGCAATAATACTTAATAATGCCGATTACTATGAATTTTAGTTCATAAGTGATGCAGCAGCCGTTGTATTCCGCCCTGTTCTGCCTGTAGGTTCGGTGTGTTTAAGGTTTGTGTGATATATTAAACTTAAGTGTGTTTTTCAGTTTCTCACAAGCTCGTGGACATTAACCGTCCGTGCGTTTTGGTGTGGGCAGGATTGTGAGAATGAACGAAGGGAATAATCTTCGTCTATGTACCGGCAAAATTTACTCGTTCACAAAAACGCATTTGCAACAGAAACCGAAAAACGGAGATGAAAATACCTCCTTGGTCTCCTCTAAATAGAGGAGTGAGCGGTTCTGTTCATCCCCACTGAGCCGTTTGTGTGAACGACACACACCGGTTAAGATTGCACATGCTCATTCAGATTTATTTATAATGAGTTACCCAGAAAAGTTTAATTGTGTGTTTTTAATTGTGACTCGGCTCACATTGGACAGTTCGGCCTCACCTGAACGGTTCTGCGTCAGACCCACTTGCCTAATGATCTCCAGTTTACGTAAGAATTAGTCATGCCTGCAGATCTTAACATCACATGTGCATAAGGTCAGTAAATCATACGATAATCATGAAGTTATGTTGTTTTTATAAACGCTAGATTTTCCAGGATTATATAATATATCTTTATTATAAAGTAACATTTTCACATATTCACACTTCTACATTCGAATTTACACTTATAGATCATAGGCTATACATAAACATCTTTTCAATACGATGCAAAGTATGTGTTAAGGACCTGTTATAATTTTGGCATTAAATGCGCATGCTACTTCTATATCACCTTAATTACTCGTGAAGTATTGTTTATCGCACGTGCTGTTCTTACTGACCCTACGCGTGTTTCACAGAGACCATTTCCATCTGTTCACTTTAGGTCTACGTTTCGATTATGTTTCATTTGTTATGTGCTTCAAGACAGACGGACGGATGGACAGATAAATATGTGACCATTGATCTCACTTGGCTGCCAAAGCGTTGACTTCTCAGACCCATTCTTCTTAGGCCAGATAATCAGTTTCCAGCGTCTGTGCACACAACCCTGAATGAATGAGCAGCCCTGACGATTTCTCCTCTTCATGAGCCAGTCAGGTGATCAACACACATAAAGGAGACATGCTACTTATGCAGCAACAGGTGGATTGGCCTCATTCAAACCAGCCGGCGCGCTAAAGCGATTCCTAACCGGAGTGTTGGCAATGAAAGAACCTTGATTTGTGAAATCGGTTGCTGTGATGAATGGAACGGAAAGTGAAACCGTAGTTCATGGCCCGTGACAGATTGCGCTGAGAGCTCGAGGGTGACACACATCCAGGCGCGTCGCTCACCGGAGCCGCACGGCCTCTGTGATATTGGACTCCGCTCAGTTCATGTGATGAGTTCCAACTGTCTGTGACAGCAGCTGATGATAACCACAGACACTCCACTCCGCCTCTCCTCATCCTTCACGCCGGTGTCCCCCCACAGCAGTGTCACGGCTCTCGCACACCGCAGGACGAACCCCTGCCAAGATCGTCTTACCGTCCTGACTCCTGACGGACATCGGGGGCCACACGTCCTGGGTGGTGGTCTTGTGCGATGGGGCTGTGGGGTTGGTCTGGTACGGGGGTGTCTGGAACGCTGACGGGGACCACGGTAGGCTCCGCGGGGTTGTATCAGGAGGCCACGCAGCCGGGTGTTAACTAAGACAAATACACGGGACACAGGAGTCCTGCTGATGTGGCTGTTGAGGGCAATGTCCTGTCTGCTGGAGGACACACGGAGCTGACGCAGCACTGTGGGGGAGACGTAGCTGTTCCACTACGGAGCCCTGTGTCTGGATCCCTCCTGCACCCCTCCTCCACCCCAGGACGCTACACACACGCTGGTGCAGCAGCCTCTCCAAACAGGAATAAATCAGAAATGAATTAGGAGGATTCCAATTGCACATTTATCCACAGTAATCTAGATAATAGGTTTGACAGTAAAGGTGCTGTTTTTGCTTAGCAGTGCAATGAGAAGCCGTGTATGATGCTTCTTTGGCAATTTATCTCTTTTAGGACTGCAGAACCTTTAATTATTACCACAGGACATTCACCAGCCTATTTATTAGGAACATTTATTTATTTATTAGATGCTGCAGCTCTTAGCTGGATGGTTTTGCGTGGCAGGGCACTGGTAATCCAGCCGTGACAGTGACAGTCTCCAGCAGCACTGGTGTCTCTGATATACTGGTCAGAACATCACGCCCAGCCCTGCCTCTGCCATGGCAAGGTTAATGGTGTGTTGAGAACGGTCCAGATACTCTGGCAGCTGTGGTCGCACAGTCATAAACGGACCAAATTACGCATGTCAGTAGGTGGCCTACAGTGAGAAACTGTACGCCTAGAAAATGTACCTTTAAGACCAATGACCAGTGTGCACGTTAGATATGAGGATATGCATGGGGGGGGATATCTATATGTTTAGGTTAGTCTAAGTCTTAGGGATCAAACCCAGGTTAACATTGCGTCTTTACATTGAGTGTAAAGAAGCGATTTGAGTGATTTCAGCGGAACTATCCTGAACGCATTAGCACAGGACGCTGGATGACGACGCCGTCACGTTGTTCTGGTGCAACGTGATGTTTTTGGGATCACGTGATCATACAGCAGGTACATACATACAGCTGCTCGCTTCCTTCAAACCCAGGATTCAGACTTTGCGGTAATTTCTGTAATTAGAGCACCATCTGGACCTGACGGCATTGGGGCAGAGTGAACCTCATTTTCCCAGAGAGATTTCTGCATCACTCCCACATCCTGCCCCACACAAACACACACACACACACACACACACACACACACACACACACACACACACACACACACACCTGTGCCAGGCTCGGTGCACCGCAGCGCACACATTAGCACATCGTGCCAGTCGTGCCAGGGCCGCCAGGGTGCCAGGCTGTTATCGCCGGCATGCGCCTGTCTCTCTCCCGTCCTGTCTCTCTCCCGTCCTGTCGCTCTCCCGTCCTGTTCTCACGTGTCCCGCACGGCCGGAGGACGGGGAGGGAGACACTGATTGGCAGTTGAAGGTACGTGGGCAGCAGTTTGCGTGGGCGGCGAGCAAAGCAATCAAAGAGAAAAGAAAGGAGGATCGTCAGTGGGATAGAATACAGGGGAGGGAAATGGGTATAAGAAAGGTCCGCAGGATTTAAACAAGTGGCAAACGTGAAATCAATAGCGGTTTTCCTCAGCCTGCGATAGACCTGTCTTACAGGGTTAACGCGTCAGGGAGAGGCCCGGTGCTGTAGATGATCAGAGGAAGAGTTCCACTACGGGTGTCAGAGCCCGACTGTGGACCCGGGTACAAGCACACGGTAACGGCAGAGAGATCCAGCCTCAGCACTGCAGCGTGGGGCTAATCGCTTTGCTTTTCCGCTTTAGCTGACTGTAGGGTAGATTTTGGAGCCTGCCCTACTTTCTCCAGACATTCTGGATCCCTGTGACCTCACGTCTGTCTGCAAAAGCACCTTGGGGGTGCAGATTTAGGACGAGGAGATTATTTCAGGAACGGGTGTCTGTGGGGAGGTAGGCATGGAGAGCGGGAGAATAAATTACACAGAGCAGGGAGAGAGTGCAGAAAATGGATCTACACTTGCAGGTGTCCCACGAGAGGAGAGTGACTACATCGTTCTTGCCCTCGCCGAGCGGAAACAGACCTTCATACCACTGTATCAAACCGAAAGCTGTCAGGGAGACATGCCCTTTCGGCTGTCTCGGAGATCACTCCAGAGAGGACACGGACTCATGACATCCTGTCAATCACAATGTCCCCTCTTATCTGCGGCACGCGTCTCCGCATCCCCCTGAGCCCACTGGGTGACAGGCCTGTCCAACTCAGGACACAGGCCCAGTTAGAATGAACTGGGCCAGCTAGGACTGAGTCTACACACTCATACGAACCACACCTATCATTAAGAGATCCATTTCATACACCATGCATAAAATCCCCTAGTTCCCCAAAGCCCCCATAGTAATTGCATATGTGCTTTAAACAAAGTTCTGTTTTTTTGCCCAATGATGCTGTCATTTTGAGCTGGTTCTGGAGAATTCAGCAGACCACGGCGGGGATTAGCCCAAAAGCCCCAGTAGTTAGACCGCAAGAAGTTAAACAGCGTTCTGTAATAAGTTAAATGTAAATGAAAAACCTAGGACCCCTTTCCAGAGGCCAACTCACAGCAGTAATAGATGAAATTGTGTGGTCGAATGCAGAAAAAAAAGAGGACCTCTTCCCACACTGAAGCTGCACGCGATGCTGTGCGCTTTTCGATTGGTCTGGTCTGGACTCGAACTGTGTGATGAGGTTTAGACCAAGGCTTTTCCATTCCACACCCCGCCAAAGAAAACCTCAAATCAACTCCATGTGCACCCTCATTTTATTTTAGTCCTCCTTCCCTGCTCATGCTGAGATCAAGGACACCCATGCCATCGCCGAGCAAACGACCAACAGGCGCTTGTAATTACTGTGGTTTTTGGTAAAGGCTCGGCTTCGTATATTCTAGACTTGCTCCTGGGATCTCAGAATCAGCCATGAGGCGTGGGGTATATCTGGGGGCCATAAAGTGCTGTTAAATACATCTAACAGCGACAGCACACAGCTTCTCTTAAACTGCTCGAATAAAGTTAGCAAAAACCAAAAAAAAAAAAAAAACATTGCATGTTTGCCACTGTTCTTACTTTAAATATCTCAGGATGCAGATCAAATTGGTGCCACGTTGTTGTTTCCAGAGTCAGCCATGTTTCGGGTATGATACGTTTGTTAAGAAACAGACAGCAGGCGTCTCAGGCGTTTCCTCCTCGTATACATGTGTCACTTCCTAACAAGGCAACAGTGAAGGGCATAAGAACAGTCGTCGGGCGTGTGGCGTGACACAGAATTTGTTTCGGGAATCAGGCCTTTCGACCCCTGAGCTGCTGACTGGGGCAGTAACGTGTCTGTGTTCTCTCCGGTCTTGCGTAGGGGGTGAAAGAGAGAGACGCTTCTCTCTGGCATGAGCAACAGATGACAAACTCAAAGCCTTCATCGTTAACAGTGACGGAATTCAGAACAAATCAAGCTTTAAACTGGGCCACCCCAGGTCATCTGTCCTGAAGACAGATTTGCATATTAGCAGTATAATGTGTAGGGGCCATGGTTGAGTAATGGCTGCCTCATATTGACAGCAGCTCTTTCCAGTGTCTTTATCTGTCTTTGTATCTCCCCTCCTCTCACCAACAGACATTGTAATTATCCCAAAAATGCCAGAATAAACAATGAAAAAGTCACCTTGTAAAACATAAAACAGGCATTTTGTAACGAGGACCGAGCAGAAGTGTAGTTTTTAAAAAGCTATTATCTTCGGCGGTATCCTTGCTCAGCCTCACCCACCTACATACCCTTGGATAAAATAGATTCAATAAATGGATTAAAGTGTGTGTGTGTGTGTGTGTGTGTGTGTGTGTGTGTGTGTGTGTGTGTGTGTGTGTGTGAGAGAGAGAGAGAGAAAGAGAAAAAATCTGTGACTGCACAAACAAAAAAATGCAAGTCACCCTGAAACATGCAGCCAGTACAGAGTACACATGTGGAGTTCTTTCATGTGTTTCTCTTCTCAGCGAGCTCACTTGTTTAGTGTCTCTGGTCTGTGAAGTCAGAAATGCTTTCACGTCAGGCAGTCCTACAGCAAAATGTGAATCTAAACCTTAGAGAGGCTTTTGTTCCACCAGGTCTGCATCTTCGCGGAGAACAGAGAGCGTCAATTTGAAGCCTGACCTTCTAATAACGGTGAAAGAAGCTTGTTAATTTTCTAGATAAGTGAACAGTGCGTATAGAGTGTGATTGAGCGTTCACAGTTCAGCTTCGAGAAGGACCTCACACCCCTCGTCTGCCTCTGTTTCTGCCTCCTGCTGTTCTTCCAAATGACTCTGTGTGTTCGCAGCTTTTGATTGGCTGGGCTCATGGTCTTGTGGAGACGGCACTCAAATGAGCAGAGGGCTCCTGCTTAATAGTGAGACAGATCTCCTGGACCTTAATGGCTTATCGTTAATTCACTTACGCACTGCATCATCAGCTCCACTAATGCTTTTAGTCTGGATTATTTCAGGAGGTGAAGCTCGATTCGATGAGCAGTTCTTGGCATGGCCATGTTCAATGACCCTTCATAGATTGAACGGCTTTTTTAAAGTAAAACTGCAAAATAGTTCTCTGCTTTCTTAGAAAAAATCACACTATTAAGTTTATTGACCAGTTTATGAAGATGTACCCTTGATGCGCGTGCGTGTGTGTGTGTGTGTGTGTGTGTGTGTGTGTGTGTGAGAGAGAGAGAGAGAGAGAGAGAGTATGAAATACAGCTGTTTGTGAAGCCTAATTCCAGAGTGCTAGGATGTGTTCATAAAGCAGGACGGCAACACCTTCTACAGCCTCTGTATTGTGGTCTTATCAAGATCAGTCTTCTCCTTTTCTCTTCACAATGCATCCTACAGTCCCAACATCCTTTCTCATCCCATAGACTGGAGAGTTTTCATGAGACTGGGCTTCTCTTTGGGAATTAAATGGTTCTGTTTCACTAAGTGCCAATATGCAACACTATGAATAAATTAATCAGTGAAAGTTCAAAAGTCTCTTAAGACTTTTCAGTAAATCAAAATGCTCACTGGGTTATACATTTTTGGACGCATTACAATAATTTCATACGCCATTAGTTCAGTTGCTTCATCGTTCATCATAATTCCACCAATCACAAAACAAAATTCTGTAATAATTGATCAACGAAATCGCAGAGCAAAACATGCGAAACAAGGCAAAACTGTGATTGGCTGTTCATTACAGCATTACATTACTAATGATGAAGCCAGTATCTCACACCGGTGTGGCTGGTCAAATCAGTGGTTGATTCGAGTATGTACCCATACGAGATCTGTGATTATATGTGATTATATGTAAAACCAAGACATTAGCATTAGCTACATGCTACATACTGTGCTATTCTATTGATTGTCTTAAGCCGCCATCTGCTGCACATTCACGTACAACTGCAGTGTGACCTTAGTCTGTACTAAAGCGTTTCTGTGAGTTTCGTTGGTTGTGTGTGCGTTACATACACAGCTCCATGCTCCAACACACACACACACACACACACACACACCCAAATCTAATTTCCCCTAACAGAGGTGGTTGTGGTGGCCACTTGTCCCAATCCAATCTCATCTGGGAGCAGCGGAGGAGAGCCCGTTCCTCCCGGAGCACGGTGCCGGTGTTGTGCTCTCCGGGCCTTCCACCGCCTGTGAAGTGATCACCCGGTGCTGGAGGGAGAGAGAACTCCCAGCTAATTAGCAGTTGTTACGCACACAAACAACCAGGATGGCAGGGAGCGGACGTGGGGCCCAGACGCCCTCCCTGTAGCCGCCTGGGTGATTACACGCCGGCTCCCTGTGCGTCCAGAACAGCGCCACGCCCACCGGAGAGAAGAGATCCAATTTAGCCCAAGTGGAGAGGTGAGCGTACAGGACAGAGGTTGAATTGATTCATTGACTCGTAGGGGGCAGAGAGCGATGGCTAGTTTTATGTCTTTCAGCTGGAGTTCTTTTTGATTCAGAGTTGAGACTTGAGACTGTAAAGCTGTCTCACGTGCTACCAACAACCTAGTTCATCCACTGCATTTCAGGGCTCTCTCGCAACACGGAAACCATATTCCCGTTGGGCTTTTCTTCATAAAGGTGCAGCTACAATTCGTCTCCTCTGTCCTCTGCTTTATAGTCTAAACTTAGGTACAGTAAAACCTACTTAGGGAAGACTAGCACGCACTTTCTGGGAAAGACAGACCTCACGTTTTTTCAGAGAAAGCAAAGGATTCTGGGAGGTGCCCCCCTAAGCACTGTGAGATCAGTGTTTGCTCGCACCAGCTAAGCGCTGACCCAACTGGCCACTAGTGAGCTTAATGACACAGGCGAAGAGAGCAGGGCGGATTTCCCTCCCAGAACCGAAGGCGTAGCAGGAAAGCCAAACGCCCTGTGGCTCCTCCACGCCACCTTGAGAATGCCGTGAGGAGTCATGGCTGGGCGTGAGCTTTGGCTGAGCAGAACTTTCTACAAAACGAGAAGATGTTTCTCCGTGGGTATTCCTTGAGTATCACAGCGCTCGTGTGTGCGCGCGCCGCCTCCCACGTTTGTGTCAGGGGCGGCCATGTTGTCACCGTGAAAGCCGAGAGTGGCTCTCCAGCTCTTGTTCATGACCATGAATGTGTGGTTAATCCTCCAGTGTCTCGCGGGGTTCGGGGGGCCAGTTGCCAGGTTCCCTCAGCGCTCTGTCAGCGAGGTTCTGGACCGGGGCGGCGTGTAAATCATCCCCACGACAAAGGCAGCACTAGGGCAGCTGGCTGTTGGTTAACATGCAGGGCAGGGAAATCGGAGACCCCGCGGGTGCGGCACATGCTTGCAGATAGGAGCCCCTGTTGCAGCACAGGAATAACAAAGCCCTGGCCCGGTTCTGCGCCTCCCGCAGCCCGTGCAGGGCGCGTACCCTGCTGTGGCACTCACACTTGTAATTGGTCAACACGGGTGCAGTTTTCCCACATACTGCACTTCCATGGAGCTCTCTCTTGTAGCGTGGGAGTGTTAGACAGCGTCGTGCCCGAGCCTCTCGTCTGTGGCGTGTGTCGTTTGGTGTGTGTAACCAATACTGCAGTCGGGGCACACTGGACCAGACCCGCTGAGCTCCTCGGTTTGTGGACTCTGGTTCATTGCCATCTCAGCCTGGTGCCAAAGAGACTCGACATCAAACGCCTGCAGAGGGCTGGCTCACCACGTGGCGGTTATATTTAACTGCCGTAATAGGAGGTCTGAGAATCGCTCTTGACATCAGGGTTCGTTTATTTTAAAACTCGAGCCTATTCTTGTTTGCTGTCCGCGCTGTACAGCGGGGGGAGAACACACACACACACACACACACACACACATTAAGATTCGCCACAAGTGACTCTGATGTGGGGTTCCATGCCGTTTCATTCCAGCTAAATATTTGATTGGAGAGTTATTTTAGAACTGCATTTGTCAAAACCGGGAATGTTTCCTTTGTGAGAAAGGTGAGGACAGCCACATGGATCAGACACTTCTAACTTAAGCGTTCATTTCCTCACAGTCATCTGGAAATATGCTAGTGAGTTCAAGCTTTGAAGGCTGAGTGGAAAAAGCTGGATCTCACGTGTGATTGGTGGAGAGTGTGAGAATGAGGAGGGCAACAGTGAGAGACTATAATAGACACGACAGTCAGACCGCAGGAAACAGGGTCCTATTCTCAGTGTCTCCACGCAGCAGAATTACAATTGAAGTCTTTTTTTTTGCTAGTATTCAGCAACAGTACTGCTTATATTTCTTGGCATGAGAAACGTCCAGATTGGACGTGCGTGTGGGGGATTCTTGTCTGAGCTGCGTCTGTGCAACGGGCCTTAGAAAGCCCGGCGCTGTAAACACGAGCTGCTCCAGTGACCCGCCGACGAGGGCTGTGGCGCTCCTGGGGTTCTGCTGGCGACAGACAGTTGTGCAGCCTTAACTGCTCACGCCTCCCCCAGAACACCTCCCCAGAATACCTCCCCAAAAACACCTCCCCCAGAACACCTCCCTCAGAACACCTCCCCAGAATACCTCCCTCAGAACGCCTCCCCCAGAACACCTCCCTCAGAACACCTCCCCAGAATACCTCCCCCCGAACACCTCCCCCAGAACACCTCCCTCAGAACACCTCCCCAGAATACCTCCCTCAGAACACCTCCCTCACAACACCTCCCTCAAAACACCTCCCCCAGAACACCTCCCTCAGAACACCTCCCCAGAATACCTCCCTCAGAACACCTCCCTCACAACACCTCCCTCAAAACACCTCCCCCAGAACACCTCCCTCAGAACACCTCCCCAGAATACCTCCTCAGAATACCTCCCTCAGAACACCTCCCTCAGAACACCTCCCTCACAACACCTCCCTCAAAACACCTCCCCCAGAACACCTCCCTCAGAACACCTCCCCAGAATACCTCCCCCAGAACACCTACCTCAAAAAACCTCCTCAGAACACCTCCCCCAGAACACCTACCTCAAAACACCTCCTCAGAACACCTCCCCCAGAACACGTCCCTCAGGACACCTACCTCAAAACACCTCCCCAGAACACCTCCCCCAGAACACGTCCCTCAGGACACCTACCTCAAAACACCTCCTCAAAACACCTCCCCAGAACACCTCCCTCAGAACACCTCCCCCCGAATACCTCCCCCAGAACACCTCCCCAGAACACCTACCTCAAAAAACCTCCCCAGAACACCTCCCCCAGAACACGTCCCTCAGAACACCTACCTCAAAACACCTCCCTCAGAACACCTCCCCACGCCCATGCAGATGAGCCCTCGTTAGCCGCCAGAAAGCCGAGCTGTGCTCAGGCCTGTTGGATGTGTGCTGGAGGCGTCGGTCCGAAGGGTCTGCATTATTGATCCCGTCCCACCTCGGATGGGTTTAATGAATATCCATGAGTGTGTCCACCAGGGGTGAGCTCTTACTTCCTGTGGGGTGTAATGTTGGAAACGCTGGTCTTTTCTCTTTCTGTTTTCACTGTTCTCTCCAGTCCTCGCACTGTTTGAAGTTGGTGTGTGTATGTGTGCTTACAAGCTCCTATCAAAACTCAAGGTAGTGAGTCCTGACCACTTTGTTAGAAACCTTTAAATTCCACAATTCCAGAGCACCAGATCTGAAGAGAAAGAGAGCAAAGGAACAAGAAGGGAGACAGACAGGCAGACAGACAGACAGACAGACATACAGACAGGCAGGCAGGCAGAGAGACAGGTAGATAGACCGCTAGCGTATAAGAGAGAAAACCTAAGGTATAATAGAGGCAAAGTGGAAAGAGAGAGCCATAGAATCCTGTTTTGCATGTTTAGACAGACATCAAACACCCATTTCCTATTTCTCTGATATGCAGGCAATACTATGATAACACATAAAAGCACATTTTCCACAGACAGACTTCCGGACCAAACACGTACAATAACACCTCCAAGCACCGTACAACTGCTTTAATGCACAACGGAGCCAGAGGCTTCTCACTGGGAAATAAACTCAGACACACACATACAGACATACAAACACACACACACACACATACAGACATACAAACACACACACACAAACAGACATGCGCGCACACACACCATACGTGAGTCAGCTGTGCCCTGCCACTCGCCTGTGTGGAAGAAAACATTCTGGATGTGCAGTTGGGCCACACATGCTCTATTAAACACCTGGTTGCTCCCACACACAGACTTTGATCATTCAAGACTC
Source organism: Brachyhypopomus gauderio (assembly GCF_052324685.1). Classification (NCBI taxonomy): domain Eukaryota; kingdom Metazoa; phylum Chordata; class Actinopteri; order Gymnotiformes; family Hypopomidae; genus Brachyhypopomus; species Brachyhypopomus gauderio. The sequence goes on along the minus strand of NC_135228.1, from coordinate 20,855,147 downwards.
GAACCCATCCAAGCGCGTGTGTGTGAGTGTGTGTGTGTGTGTGTGTGTGTGTGTGTGTGTGTGTGTGTGTGTGAGAGAGAGAGAGAGTTGTGTTAGCTGTGTGTGTGTGTGTGTCTCTAAGCAAGCTGACTGCAATGAACATGTTACATCACCTGCATGTGAGTGTGTTAATAACCTGCATGTGAGTGTTAATAACCTGCATGTGAGTGTGTTAATTACCATCATCCTTTCTAGCAGTAGCTCTAGCTGTCTATCTCTCATGCTGCCTCTATCCAGGAAGACAAGTCTTCCTCCGAACACGTGGATGGCCTGTCAGGGTTAACTAAGTACGCTCCTCTCTGGGCCTGGGCACCAGGAGTTTGGTACTGCAGCTTACAGACATGGTGGAGTGATTTATTGCTTGCTAGATGCGGTAGCTCAAGTGTTTGCCAATGCATATGTTTGCTAAGTACTGACCAGCATGTGTGGGGTAATCTGTGTATTTATTACTGTCAGGCACAAACTGTAAGCTCAGTGGCTATGGGTGAGGTATATCTAGATACAATACACAGAGACCGAGCATTTGAAGTATTTTATCTCTTTATGTTCAAAACAGTGAAAGCCAATTGAGTGCTTTAATTGAAATTCTGTGGACTCCACAGCCACTTTTGCCTAACAAAGCCATGTAGTTTTCATGGGTCGTCCCCAGCACACAGTCGAAGA